>NC_086230.1:8417500-8522500 GCF_036321145.2 Pelmatolapia mariae | reverse complement strand
GTTTTTAAATCGGTTTTCAGCGTTATTTTGTTATCGTTTTTATCGTTAACTCGGTTTTCCTGGGTCTTTTCACGTGTGTTATGAATAAATCTTCCTTTTTTTTCGGTACCGGTATTAGTTTTATTTTGTTGTATTTACCCGCGACACCTTAAAGGCCGGTCCGTGAAAATATTGTCGGGCATAAACCGGTCCGTGGCGCAAAAAAGGTTGGGGACCGCTGTGCTACACAACAGGTGGTGAGTATTTTCCCCTCTACACTGACTGAAGTGTTGATTTACACCTCACTCAGATGGATCGGTGCCAAATTATTAATATTAATAATATTATTAATAATAATATTATTAATATTCTGCTGAACAGGGTTATTTTCTTTAGTTTAGCATAAAACAATGTAAGGAAACAAAATCCTAGTAGTTCCCATGCACTTTATTGTTGTAAGCTAATTTAAAGAAAACTGCTTGCTGCCAGATCAGGAGAATGCCTGGGCTTGTTTAGAAAATACATTTTTCAACTTACAAAACTCTGGGAATTATGACGGCCAAAATTTTACTGAGGGGTGGAATATCCCTTTAAAAATAAACTTACCATGTACTCTTTGATGAGATTTTGAGGGTTCTCATTCAGGTATATAATCAAAGCTTTAAGGATGCATTCACGCTTCACTTCGATTCGCGAACTCTAAACAAAACAACACATGCATGGCATGCATTACTTTTTTGATGTTTGTAGAGACCCCCACAGAACTTAAAAAGTCAATTTTTATTGTTGTTTAACCAATTCATAATTGTTCCTAAGTAATTTTAAACATGCTTTTCCCCCATAAAGATGAATTTATAATCCTCATTTCACAACTTGCAGGGAGAAACAATGTGACAGTAATGTAACGTAGCCTGCTAGTTGAAAATCTAGATGTATGGTTTGTAACTGGATGCACAGCAGACACCTACTTTCACAAAATGTCTGCTTTTCCAAATATACTGAAAGGCAAAGCAGCTTTTATTCCAATATTTTAAGTGACAGTGTGTAGTTTTTTGCCATTAGGGGCCAAACGTTGCAAGCAAGCAGTATTTCCTGTTAGAGAATGAGAAGCTTACCAACTCATTCCCATAAAGATTATAAGTTATGAGTCCAATTACACTGATTCCGATACATTGGGTCGTGGAAAATGCAGCTTTAGCGTGGTGTACCACCCGAAAGAAGGAAGAAAAGTGTAGTTGCATAGGAGTGTTGTTCATAAGAATCAAAAACATTTCAATAGATATTTCCAGAAATTAATGACAAAAACTACACACTGTCACATTAATATGAGGTATGCGGGCTACCCCCACATTTGCAGTATTTATACCAAGTTTGAGTGAAAAAAAATAATCTATTGTGTCACTGAGTTGTGGCAAAATGTGAAATGTTGTCTGCCTTTGTCTTTTCTCAGTTTAGTTAATTATTCCTTTGGACAGTTAATGAGTAACAAAAAAAAAAGATAAAAAGGCCAGCAGCGGCATTTATGGCCTCTAGGGGCATGAGTTACTTAGTTCTGCTTTATGTCAGGACCAAGTCCAGAATATAAGCCAAAAGCGAGATGAGAAGTATAGCCCAGGATAGAACAAGCATAAAATAACCCAAGAAAGTTATAAAGACAGGTTCATAACCAGACCTGAGATCAACCTGCAACTAATCTATTAGTTACAGAACATTTTAACAAGACAGAATACCTGTGAAATCGCAGACAACGCTGCTGTGATCCGCCGCGCTGTTTCACCTCCTTTTTTTCGTAGAATCTTCATCAACTGCCCAGAGTACTGGTCAAGACTGCTCATGAATGTGGACAGCAGTGGAACTGTGGTGATTCGGGTTAACTCCGCATTGATCTACAAAGTTCAAAAATAAAATTTTTAAGTAGTTCAGCTCAAAACAGGACTAAATCCAGCCCAAACCTGATCTAATCCCAAACAAAAACTCCTGGTGCTGTCCAGGTTTAATTTAAAGAAAAAAAAATGGGGAAAAATCGATTAATCAGATGGGAATGTGTAAAATCAATTACGATTAAAAAAAATAAGATTTTTAAATCGACAGAAAAGTTATTCCAACATGCCACCCAAAACATTTATAGATGGACTGGCAGAATCAGGTGGCTGCAAAAGAGTGCCTCACCCATGCAGTACGAAAAATCACAAAATGCACAAATTTTGCACTTTAGTTGTAAAAGGAAACTGACATGTATCATGTTAGCAACGTCGTGTTTTCCCCAAATTTTTCGTTCCATTGGTGCTGCCCTTCTCACAACACAATTTAGCTGCACTAAGCTGAAAAGACATCAGCTCGATGCAGCTTCACAGATGGACCACGAAGGAAATCCCCTTCATCCCACCCCAAAGCAACACGAAAATGGCCCAAAATAGGTCAAAACATGCCACAAAATGCTCGTAAGTACGGGAGCGTACCTGACGCCCGTGACGTCATCGCGAAAGAAATAAAGCAGTAATAACTGGAAAATCGTAGCAGCACAAATGTTAATTTTACCGGCACAAACAAGCACTAACCAAGCAGAGCATTTTGTGGCATGTTTTGGCCTATTTTGGGCCGTTTTCGTGTTGCTTGGGGGGCTGGTGAACTCTGAATGACCTATGAAATAAAAGTGTAATCACTTTGACACCATAGCGATACAAACGATAATTTTACCAGCACAAACGGAGCACTAACCACCCAGTATACTTGATTTTATTTTGGGAGGCAAGTGGGGGTCACCTTCAGAGGTCTCTTTGAGACTAGCTGCGCGAAGATAGGCAAACTACGCAGCTCGCGGTTCTCTTCAGTGAAACATCGAGTATGGACTCGTCAACGATCACTGCACATGTATCCCAATTCTTGTTCGCTTTTACTCATAAAATCTTCAGTTCACTTAGCTTCGCCTGTGTGAAGGCGAAGCTAAGCAAGCAGTGGATAGCTAACGTTCTGCTAACTTGATACTGCAATAAAACAAATAAAATAAGTGTGCTATTCGGAGTTCTAATAATTTTAAACGCAGATTGGGGAATATTCAGATGTGCAGTAACGTCGAATATGCAAACGAATGTTTCCAATGCTAGCAAAATGCTAAAACCTACAGGACACATACGGCCCATACCGGAAAAATATAAAGCCTATATTTTTATCGGAAAAATATATGCCATATATTATCACAAAGTACTAGTTAAATTATATTCTATTAAAAATACGAAGAAATTACCTTAACTCCAACGGATGAATCGCGATTAATCCCTCTTTCCAGACACGTGGCCAAAGCACACTGTGGCTTAGATGAAGAAGGTCAATGCGTATGCGCGAAGGTTTCTTTCATTCTCTGCGCATGCTCATAAAGGATGTGGAATGGGCTCTTTGGATTTAATTAAATGTGTTCAATAAATTGGAAATATCACTATTATTTAACATTAAAACGGTTTACAATTGATTAAATCAAATGTAAAAAATATTAATTACACCCATAAGATTAACAATTTTAAGTATATTGAAAATAAAACTATGAATTAATTTTTAAAAAGCCCATATTTCATTTCTTAGAGTGTAGGTTTGGGCTGTCTAGCTAAACCTTGACCTTCTTAGCCTAATTTTAAAACTAATAATTTTAATTTAAAAACTCTGATGAGCCTTTATTAATACCTATGATGTTGATACAGTACAGCAACATTTTAAATTTGTGTACATTTACTGTGTGCTAAATGTGTTAGGATGCCTGGGTCGTTGACCCAGGGTTTTGAGTTTATTATATTATTTATCATTTCTAGTCTTTGGTTTCTTTGTTAGAGTTCTGTCTTATGGTTTATGTCTCTGTTCTCTAGTTGCTCTGTCTCCCCTGTCAGCTGTATCCCCTTGTCAAGTTCGCGTCTCTGTGTTATGTTTCCTGTTTTACTTTGAAAGTCCGTGTCTCATGTAAATGCGTCTGGTTTGCTTCCTTTCTCTCGTTAGGCCTGATTTGCCCCAGCTGTGTTTCCCTCCTGTTACCCATTCCCTGATTGCTCCCTCTGTGTATTTAAGCCCTGTGTTTCTCTGTGTCCGTGTCGCGATCTACCGTTTATCTAGCTGTGTGTTCTGTCTGCCTGTGTTTATTGCTTGTATTTTGGAAGTTGAGTTCATGTCTGTTTCCGGAGTCTGCACTTTGGGTCCTTTTCCTGCCAACACACAGCCATCATATAACAAAATGAGGCTAAATTAGCATAGAAAACATGCTCACTGTAACATTTCTCCCTGTAGTTAAAACACTAGGACACAAAAAATCAGCTTAGGTATTTTTGTTTTCAGACATTACTGAATTAATTACAATTCATATTAGAATTCTGCTTTTCCTACAACTATAACTACAAATTACACTTCTCCCACTATTTAGCGATTGATTGATCTGACACTGTTAAAAATGTAAATGAAATTTGTGGTTTGGGAGAGCAGGAAGCTTGACAGCACCACTAACAGCAGGAAGCTGGCTACTTCAAAAGGGAGTGTACTGATGTTAGTGAAGAACATTTCCTCCCTAACTACTTAAAGGTTTGCGTAAATTACGGGGAAATGCTCAAGAAACGGCAGATAGACATTATAGATTAGCATCTACATTTGTACGTAAATAAATTGGAACAAGAGACTGGCTTTACAAATGGATAACAATTATGCACATAGATACCAATCACCACCTGATTATTTTGGAAGTGCCCAGAAGCAGAATTCGACTATTTCTAAGGATCATATCATTATCTGCTTTCCTGTGCATTGCGCTTAGTTTGTAGATGTGCCATTCAGACTTTATCATTTTTCTCTTGAAGCTGAATTGAAAGTTGTGCTCAAAAGTCTAAAGTCAACACTGATTCCTTTTTATTTTGTTAAGAAGACATGAAACAGATACAGAGATTTATTGAAACATGCAAGCATGTTTTGGTTCATCCCTCAAGCTAGGTTAATGTTAAGTGGCTTAAAAAACAAGAAAACAATCAATGTCCTTAGAAAAACTCTGAAAGACCTTTAGAAAGTCTATTGCACTTAAAATTCAGTTGCCGTTTTTCCTATTTCTGTTGTGTTTTGTGTGCTTTTGCAGCGTTTTTCTTATTACTGGTGTTTTCTTAAGTTGCAGTCCGTTTAGCCTCTCAGGGCCACCGTATTAAACTGATTTTATGTGGTACACGGCGCTCAAAAATCTGTCAAAAAATGTTTTAGCACGACTTTGGCAAACTATGAAGCTGCACTGCCCAAAGTCAAACGAACACTGCGAGTTAAAAACTGTCTAAATTCTTTCATCTTTAATAAAATGATCAGCGTTGCTGCTTTACCAGGTGTAACAATTAAGTTTCACATCAAGGCATCCATGAAAACAGAATTTATTAAATTTATTTTAAGTTAGCAGGAAGTTAGCTTGCTAGTTTCCACCTAAACATGATATAGCATGTTCTGACTGAGAGATTTCTGAAAAAATTAAAACGTACAGCTCTGCTATAACTTCCAACATAAATGAAGACAGAAAACTAAACAGCAGTGACGTTTGTAGGGTTACTGAAGTTGGACTAGCTGGTATATAACGATGTGCTACGTGATCGCTAGCAACATTAGCACAGTGAAGCTAGAGGATGAACGCTAACTTTTTTCCACTCGATAAAAGTTAATGTGAGGGTTCCCGATGATTATGGACAAATGCAATCGCATGGCAGGATGCTGTAAACGGACCAAACTTCAGTCGGGAGAATAACTGAGATAATCCATCCACAATACGAGGTTAGTCATTAATATACTGTAACAACATGGGAATAGAGCAGCTGCGAGAGAATTCAACATTAATGAATCAATGGTATGGAAGTGGAGGAAGCAAGAAGAGTTGAGTAAAGTTTGACTTATTTGACTGTTTTGTTTCGCTTAATGCACCTTATAATCCAGTGTGCCTTATGGTCCGAAAAATACGGTAAGTCTGGCTCCTTGGAAGGAAAAATCAAAAGAACTGAGGAGTGCCTTAAGACTTAAGGCAGTGTAACTACAAGTATTCCCCGTTGTCCTGTATGGTTTATTTTTCTGTATAGTGCTCTCTAAACATATGTATATCTCATTCCTCTCATCTTTAAAAGAGAAAGGACTTGAAGTATAAACACCAGAAATAAGATTGCAATAAATGTCCTACTTCGTACCTCTCTACTGAATAACACTCCTTTTCGTATACTGCATTTTTATTTTCACACAAACCCTTTTATTTGGATTGTTTTAGAAGTCATCAACAGCTAGTTACAAGAAGTGTTTGTCTTCAAGGCAGAACATGTGCACAGCTATTAATATTTTTCAAAGCACTGGTGCTGGGGAGTGTTAAAAGTGGAATTGATATGGATGCGTGCCATCCAGCTCGGTTAACCATAGTCCAGAAAAGACTGCAGACATTATTAATGGGTATTTCTTTTATTCTTTGATCACAACACGATAACCATAGCAAATCGCAGAGCGAGCCAGAGTGTTTTTTACTGCTTTGGCTCTAATGGCCTACACGAATCTGATCAATAAAAACGTGTGATGCGAGTAATTCTGGAGCACGCTAGACTGTTTAGTCATCACGTTGATTGTGCGTATGATTATTCTCTTTCAGCGCCAAATTCCGCGAAAAGTTTCATACACTTTGTCATCATCATCAAAACGGGGAGTTGACATCACGTCTGTCTGATTGAGTGTTGTTTGATCTTGCTTTATTTAGACATAATTCCAGCTTCCAGATGTTTGTGTGTTTTTTGTCAGTGAGAGTGGTGACTCATGCTTTCAGGTTTTCTGAGCTCCCTTTAAGGACTGGTGAACATTTAGGCCTCATTGGGAAACTTTTTTTTAATGCTCCACTATCAAAGAGGAAGCAGGGACACAGTCCTTCCTTAAGCAAAAGGATGTTTAATTTTACTAACAAGTAGAGTTTTGGGCAACATGTTATGGAGGCAAGATGTCCTCAGATGTGAAAATTTAACATCCTTTGTCTGTTTTCTAAAGTTATATGACAGAAACTGGGTCAAATTTCTTTATTTTTTAAGCTCACTGGTTGGTTTAGGTTGAACATTTTCTGCAAGTTTAGCCTGTCTGCTGTCCTTATATGACCCGTCGTGTCTCCTCTCAGATCGGAAGGGCTGAACAGAGGCGAGATTGTGAGAATTGCTGGGAATAACAAATTATGTAAACTAATGGGTCTGTAATGGATGCTTTCTGTGTATCAGTGAGGCATAATTAATGCCACAGATGTGTCTCTGAATAGGACTGTTCAATTTTAAACGCAGGGAGGGAAAGGCCAGTGCTAACAGACACGAGGGAAATGTCAGACTGTATATACAGAAAATTAAACAACATTTTTTGCATATTTCAAAGTCAGTACTCATACCAGTTTATTTAACGATGTGAAAATATTTGATATCACAAGATAAAACACTCAAATAGGACGTGTGTTTTGTAAAGAAAAGCTGCAATCCAAACTACACTTACGCAGAAGTTGGTGGTTGTTGATGGAGCTGGTTCAGTTGAAGGTTGAAGCGATGATGCTTTCAGCAATGTTAAGATAAGCAGCTTGATCCAAGAGCCAGATTCTTTGGGCATTCAAAATTTAGAATACCGAATGTGCTAGTCATCATATAAGGCTAATGCAAAAAAAGCACTGGATGAAAATATGAAGGAGTATCGATTCGAACAGTGTAGGGGAAAATGTACAGCGCTGTGAAAAAGTATTTTCCCCTTTCCTGGTTTCTTAGTTTTTGTATATTTGTGAGTGCAGTTTTTAAATGATTATTTCACTTATTTAAAAAGAAAGCCTGTGTGTAGAAGTAATTGCCCAACCTGTGTTAAATTATGAAGTAAATGTGATTACCCAGATTTATGGAGAGCTGGCAGGATTACTGCCAGACAGAAACTGTCTGACAAAGTGAAGTTGGCTAAAAGTAACACATCAGGCCACCAGAAACTCAAGAACAGATGAGAAACAAAGTAATGAACATCATACAGTAAGGAAAGTGTTACAAAGCCATTTCTAAGGCTTTGGGACTCCACTGAACCACGGTGAGAACCATTATCCACAAACGGAGAAAACTTGGAACAGTAGTAAACCTTCCCAGGAGTTTACCAAAGTCGCTCCAAGAATGCATCAATGACTCATCCAAGAGGTTACAAAAGAACCCAGAACAACAACTAAAGAACTAAACAGTCCAGGTCAGAGCTCATGATTCAAAATAAGAAAGAGAATGAGCAAAAATGGCATCCATCTGAGATTTCCAAGCAGAAAACCGCTGCTGACCAAAAAGACCACAAAGGTTCATCATAGATTTGCCAAACATCTTGATGATCCCCAAAGACTTCTGGGAAAATATTGAGGACTGATTTTGGATTGTGGACCGATGAAACAAAAGTTGAAAGTTTTGGAAGGTTTGAGTCCCGTTACATCTGGTGTAAAACAAATACAGCCCATTTTGTAGCTGGAACACGGATGGTTTGAGAGAAGAGAAAATGAGGCTATTTATGTCCTATGTCCTATGTCCTATGTCCTGAACAGAGGTGGAGGCCTACCACACCAGATATCAGCCATGTACAATGCACCTTTGAGATCCCTCCCCAGTCCCAAGTGTTCCAACCCCCATTCTTGATAAAACTTGTTCAATTTGAAATTGCATGTTGGGATTCACGAGTTACTAGTCCGAATTTTCAATTGCAATGCCCCTTCCAAGTCGGGCTTCGACCTCAAAAAGTTGGAGCAGCGTTGGAGTGACCGTGATGTAACGATCCAAGAAACTGTCCTACTATTGCTGTGTATTTTGACTCGTAAAATGAGTCATATGCAGAGCCCTTGACCGGGCTCTATCCGTGAACGTGCTGCAACGATGTTTTTAAGAGCAAGAAAACAAGCACTCCACTGTAAATGTCAGTGATGCAAGAATGTCTCTACTATGCAGGAGCAAAACAAATCATGTTTTTCCTCGCTTTACTGACTTTACAACTGGAACACGCTTAATTTGGGAAAGACTCGCAGCTCTCGACTTCCGAGGTGAATGGAATGCAGCATCACACCTACACCCAGGTGACCGTAATAGGACATGTGATGGTGCGGTGGGCAACGTCTCAGAAAGGACTGACAGCTCAGCTCATGTGACTTTTAACAATCACATGATTGCCTTCATTTCAAGTGCTTAAGAATGCAGAAGAAACGTTCTTAGCGTCTCATCACCTGCAAAAAGTTTGGCCTTGAAGCTGTGCAGTAACTTTTTCAATTCAATTCAGTTCAACTCAATTTAGTCTTATTTATATGTAAAAATCATAACAGCAGTCACCACATGATGAACCACATACAAACCAATTTTACTGGAACCTCTTTTAGAACTATTTAGAGCTTTTTATATATAAGTTTTATTTCATTTGTTGGTGTTGTTTTGAACTTAACGCATCAACTCTTGCTATTATTCCCTTACCTGTCTGCCATGTCAGAAACATAAAGGCATGAATGGCATTACTAAAGGTGAAGTCAGCTTAAATGGTAAAAATGGTAAATGGCCTGCATTTGTATAGCGCTTTACTTAGTCCCTATGGACCCCAAAGTGCTTTACACTACATTCAGTCATTCACCCATTCACACACACATTCACACACTGGTGATGGCAAGCTACATTGCAGCCACAGCTGCCCTGGGGCGCACTGACAGAGGCGAGTAGCTTAGTAGAAGAAATGGTGCACCAAATGGCATGAGATTATAAGTTTTAGTCACTAATTTTATTTTATTTTAATGAATAAAAAGCTAGAAAACAGTTCTTTAGCAAAAACTTTCTTTTAGTAGAAATCCAAATTAGAACATCCAGGAGACATTTCTGAAGTACATCGAAGCAGAACTGCAGCAACGTCTGCAATGTTCTTTCAACTTTCACTTTCAAATTATTTTTCATCCATGACTAAACTTGGAAAAAAGACCAGCAGTTATTCAACCAGCAGTTAATTAACTAAACAGGGCATTTGAAGTTAAGAGTGATGCGAGTGGTCCACAAACATCTGTCATATTCAGCCTCTGTTGGTAAACCTTGGTTGGTAATCACATGGCTGATTAAACAACTATGAGCAACATCACTGTACTTTACGCTTAAATGCTGCTGAAAAAACAAAAATCAATTTTATCTTATTTATCTTACTGATGAGGTCACAGTAAGCAATTTTTCACTTGGTGACAATATAACGGGAACTGTGTTTGTGCCAGATCTGAGAGAAAATCAGTTACATAATGATGCATTTGTTGTTCTCTTTAGCGTTATCAATAAGAAAACACTCTTCAAAATCCACATCAAAACGATTCATTTGTGAAGAAACTTTGCCCATCCAAAATCCCACGGATTCAGGAATATAATCTATGACTATGAAGCTGTAACTAATGATGGGCAGCCATCATTCACAACTGGCCAAAGAAAGAAGCTGACCTTAAGCCACATATAAGGACTAAATGAAGAATGAGTGACTACAAAAATCAAGCTTTAAAAAACTCACTCCAAACAAAAGGAGTGAGAATACAACTAGTTACAACATTCAGCACAAAGTGTGTCTAAAGTGGGATGGAAGGCTGGGAGTGTATGTATGTATTTCAGGACTGATTAGCTGAGTGGAATCCAGTGGGTGGAAAGGAGCGATAGCTCAAGTGACACCATTGGTGGGAATACTAGGCAGCTCAGAGCTTCCGGAAAATAAACAAATGCATGACTGAATCAGTTCTGGTATTTCCCTTGAAATGTAGTATTTGTCATGCTGGTGTTCATCCACCTGTATACAGTATCTAGTTGTATAAATACATGATTATGCAGGTGGTCAAGGGACATTTTACACTTGCGTGTGTACCAACCACACTCACAAACAGAGATATGGTCATGTGAAAAAGAATGAAAACCAGACTACACCTTCCCTCAGTTCTAAGGTTTTATGTACCAGAACATAATAAAAAATGAGGTGGTTATTATTTTTAGGAGGTGACAATAACATGATGGAACAGCTGCAGAAGTGACAGAAACCGTGAGGAATCAAAAGATGCAGTTTTTAATCACTATTCGTTTAATACTATAGATACAGTCTGTTATTTTCTGTGTACTATTAGCAGCTGTTCCATCACACTATCATCTCCCCAAAAACACTTCCGATTTATTTCTTGGCATAGATATTTTTTCTGATATTACTGGGGGGTTTTAGGTGCAGTGCATTTGACCTTTCAGAGCCACTGTACAGCTACCTGCTAGATATCTGCTAGAACTGGACCTCAGGAATGTCGGGGACACCTGAAACATTTTAGTGGAACACTCAGTGAATTACAGCTTTTCTGTATTCCAGTTTTGCTGTTGTTACGTAGCACTGATTAGCAGTTATCTATGGCTGTGTGACACACCCATATAGTTATGCATACAGCTTGATAACCAGCTAGCTGATAACATCACCCTCTTGTACAAATACAGTCACTTCTGGCTCATAAAACAACAAAAAACTCAACATGGCAAAAAATGGAATCTAGCAACCTATGTGTGAAAGCACACCTTTTATGATATCAGCAAGACTGATACACTGTGATGACGCACCAAAAATGGCAGAACGGGAAATATGTGACACACATATCCTTCAGGTTATAATGTGGTATTGTGGGAGGAGGACCTCTGTGTGGCCTTTCATGGCAGCTCTAATGTGCTGGATGAGCAGAGGAGGCAGCTTCCAGTGAGGCTCCACAGCTGTGCAGAGTAACGGGAGGGCTGCCTGCAGCCTGACCACAAAAGGAAAAATACAGCAGAGACGCACACGGTCATGTAGTAAATTCAAGAAAGTGGGAGAGATTATCTTGGCAAAACAAACGTCGGGACTCTTAAAAGAAGATGCATTTGAGCTGCACAATAAGTCTGAATGGGCTTCATTTAAAATCTCTCTGACACATTAATGTATTCCACAGAAGACCATGTGCTCCTCAGCAAAAACAGCAAACCCTTTGATCTTAGTAAGATTCCTAATCAGTCATCGATACACGTGGCGACATGGGAGCAGAGCCAATGCACTTCTTAGTTAAAAGAATACTCTGGTTTTATAGCGCTAATATTATCTGAATTTCATTATTCTACTTCTCAATGCCTGTCACCTACATTTCCCACAATACAACCACATACACTTGAGTGAGAATATCAGTTGTGCTATGATAGTGACCCCTAAGGGCAGAGCAGGAATGGAGAGGGGGTTGCAGAAAGTTCTGTTTTTTTATCGTTCATCTGAGAAAATGACAAAGAATTACTGGATGTGCCCTGTTTTAGTTTGAATTTCAGGATGATGGGTTGAGGTCAGGTGAGGTGTGGCAAGGAGGTCACTGATCCCACTGGACAATCTGATACAGGATGTCTGATGCTTGATGGCGCCTTTGACGTCCTTCAGTTCATTGTTTTGGTTTTATTGCCCACAACTGGACATCACGCTCATCCACCCTGTTTTAAGCTATTTTTAGTGAATACCTCCATCGTATGCCAAGCACAGCCCTGCAAATTGTAGTCATTAGTGAGCATTTATAAAGTGGCCAGACACGTAGCTCAAATAAGTAGCCAAAATGAATGCTAATTTACATATTTGAAAGTTTCGTCATGTTAATAATCTGTTAAAGTCTTTAATCCACTGTTAAATCTGCTTTTTTTCATTAATTATTTTTGCAAAATGTTTAAAATACTTGCTCCTGACACAGGGATTATTGTGATCCTTGGCTGGAAACACTGAAGAATGTATCCCTCATCACAGTGGCCAAAGAGAGAAAAGTGTTGAGTGACGGATCAGACCCCCCCACCACCCTGCTTGCTTATCTCTAAACATATCCAAGTCCTATTATAAATGCTGCATTATTATGCTGCAGGCAGAACAAGAAAATGATGAAGTGAGCTGGGAACACAGGGATAGTGGGCTTCACTGTATCTGAAGTGGTTATTGTTCTCACATAATGACTATTGTTGGGAGTCTGCTGTTTGCCTCTGCTATACAAGTCCCCTGGCTCCAATGAGGCTATACCACTTAATAACAATTGTCTTTTATAGAAGCACAGAAGGACACACAAGCTGTTTCTCATTGTTTTCATTGAAAAACTTTTAGGAAAGTTACCCTTCTTCCCCACTAATGAAAACTGGTAACACAAATCTACCAGTTTCAAGAGTGTTACAATGATTAACATAAGAAGTCTGCAACAGAAGATTTAGATACATGCGCCTATCATTAGCCGTCTATATTTCTGTGGTAAGTTAATCCTAAGGGCCATTGGGAATGGATGGATCAGTGGTTTTTATAGTGGTGTGCAAAGGAAGGATGAGAATGATGATACTCAGGAGGCTTAAATGTCCAAAAGTCTGAGCTGAGATTTTGCTCAGTATTGACATGATAGCATCGCAGTTGCTGCAGATTTGTCAGTTGCACATCCATGATGCGAATCTCTCGTTGCAGCGAATCCCAAAGGTGCTCAATTAGATTGAGATCTGGTGACTGTAAGGGCCATTTGAGTACAGTGAACCATTATGAGATGATCTGAGCTTTGTGACATGTTGTATTATCCTGCTGGAAGCAGCCGTTAGAAGATGGGTGAACTGTGGTCATAAAAGGATGGACACGGTCACCAACGATGCTCAGGTTGGCTGAGGTGCTCAGTTGGTACTAAGAGGCCAAAGTTCAATAACATTTAATTTCCAGCTCATCCTGGGGGATGAAGAGATGTTCTTAAACCAAAGTTCGCCAACTTATCCTGGGTCCACTAGGGGAGAAATTCGTGGGAATGTTGGAACATTTACTTTGCAACCTTTCCTTTTAACATCTGTTGCATCAATATTTAAGGGGGTGTTGGATTAGCGTAATGTATAGCCTGCACAAACTGAAATTATAATGTTCTATTTACCTTCAAATACTTATAGGTAGGTACACAGGAATACGGGGGTAACAAGTCAGGGCTGGACTGGGACAAAAAATCGGCCCGGGCATTTTGACTCGAGACCGGCCCACCAGGTAAAAAATAAACTAAAAACAAATGCTGTTGTGACACTGATGTACACTGTCTTGTTGGTATAATGTATGATTTCTATACATTTTACATCAGATAAAAACTTTGGTCGTAAGATTCAGATAATTATTTGTTAAAAGCTAGACATTTTAAATGAAAATAAGAAAGAAAGGTATTTCTTTGTGCCCCGCCTTTCCCCTGCACAGTTACCAGCTGTCAGCTACGTAAAAAAGGATCCTGGTGTTATTTGTCTCTCAGAAACAGCTCATAACTTCCCTTCAACTCATCCATGTCACCTAAAAGGTAAACCTGTTTCTCCATCACCTGTTCAGCTCTGATGATTCAGTAAGGACATCTCCTGGTTTCATCTTCATGTTTCCCTCTCACCACATATCATGACCAGCAGCTTTTACAGCTGTGGCTTCAGCAAACATCAACTGATACTAGAAAGTAATATTTAATAAATTCTAACAACAGCTGATCAAGCTTAAACGTGCTGCTGTTGTTTAGCACGACCACTGCTGGTTTCCTCTTTCTGGCGCGAAGTGGGCGATAAACAAACAAGAGAGAAAAGCCGATCAGCTGATCATTGATCAGTTTCATGACTGAAGTAGCAACAGCAGAGAAAGAGAGAGAGAATGAGAGAAGCAGAGGCAGCTGACAGCGTAAAGACACAGAATAACTCCAGCTTTGTGTCTTTTTTTCATTCTAGCTAAAGTACGGGACAGATCGCGTTCCTTTTCAGCCCAATACGAAACGCGGCCGGCTCGGCGGCCACCACGGGTCTCTCCTCCTCCTTCCTCCCCTTCCCTCATCCACCTGCTGGCCTCTGTGGAAGCTCCGCCATAGCCACCACCAAACATACAACAACAACAACAAAAAAATCCCATCAGCCCATAAAAACGAAAAATCACCATGCCCGGTATGCCCGATGGCCAGTCCAGCTATGGTAACAAGTCAGGTTTATACAGGAAACAAAGGAATAATTATTCTGTCAGTAGATTTAAGTCATTTGAAAGTAATTGTAAGTAATGTTAATTTTACATAGTGCATGAGTTATTTTAAGTAATGCATTTTATAGGAAAAGAGACATGAATTAGGTAAGTACATTTAAGTACTATAAGCTATTTTAAGTACTGCATACCGTCATGTATTTTTCATGTGTAAATTCTTATTGCTCTTATTTTTTTTAATTTTTATTTAATATTCATTAAATTAATAAGCTTGATTGATGTTCTATTATTCAGTATTTGTTTTTTATTATGCAATCCTTATTATTAGTAACATTTCTGTCTGCTTTGCTGTAAAATAAATGAAAGTTATGCAATACTTAAGATTACTCATGTACTATGTAATATTACTTCCACATTATTTACGTTTACTTACAGCATAATTATCTAAGGAATATAATTAATCATTAACCATTATAATTAATGACAATAACTGTTTGTAGTAAATATAATCACATTGTAATTTTAAATAAAATACACTGAAATTCCATTTAATTACAGGGAGATTAGAACCTTTGCACAGTCCATATTATAAAGTATTATCAAAATTTCAAGTGATATACAATAGGTCAGGATGCTGAAATTACAATAACTGAACTAAGCAGAGCAGAAATGGACTCTTTCTTTTCAAAGATCATCACTAAAGAAAAACAAATTAATATTTCAGGCAGGAGGAAAAAGCTTCAGTTGGATGTTGTTTATGTGCACCAAACACAATGGATGGAAATCGTCCCTTCCGCAATCCTTGAATGCGCAGGATTCCAGCACAGCATCACTTTCAAGTCAAGTCATGTGTATGCTTTTAGGTGGACGGTAATTTATTGATTTGTTAGATTTTTGTCGACTCTTTCAACGAGTGCCTCTTGATTCTGAAACAAAAATCTATCAACAGCAGAAAACCGCTCTTCTAATTTGATTCTTATACAGCATTACTGCAGCAGCCGTTTCTAAATAGACTTTGATCAATAAAAGAGCCTAGTGGTGCGTGATGATAGGGCAGATTAAATCATTGAGTATTACCTCATCTAAAAGGTATCTGGCAAACGAGCTGCTGCTACATGAGCTGATGTGCTTATTTGCCAGTAAAAGACAAAGCATCTGGAGGCGCTTGCCAGTTTCCCTTTCGAGGCCGGAGGAGACAAAACGATGACAAGCATTTCTTTGATTAGGTTTGTATCTGAAAAAGAACCATTTAACATTTACTACGACTTTATTTTCACCACAAAATGGAAAATGAAACATCATCAGATACAATAAAAATACATATTTATTCCCAAAATGCTGACTTACATGTAAATTTTGGTGTGTTATGTTTAGTTCAAATCAAGCACATTTTCCTTAATGATTAATTATATGAATAAATAAATCTTTGATTTTGCTTCGTGTTTATTAAGGTTGAAGAATAATTTCAGTGTTGCCTAGAAAGACTCAGAAGTAAATATAAAAAACACTAGTACTTAGAAATAATGTATTATTACATCATTTCAGACTTAGTTGGTCCACACTCATGTATCTCAACATCTCTTATGAAGGAGGATGAACAACAATTGATTTGACTGACTTGGCATGTGTTTGACAGCTCCCAGCAGTTTATTATTGTAATTGGTCTTTAGTGAATTATCAGATTTGCTCTGACATAAAAGCTTTGGTGATTACTTCAATTGTCCCCTCGGTCCATTATCAGATCAACATTTCTGTTGTCCTCAGCTATAGCTCATTAATCACTCTTAGCACTCTTAGATACACATATCATCTAAAGCTCAAAGTACAGCTTCAGGCTTGGCATGGACTTTTCTTTAAGATCAAGCTTAGCGGTGCTGTTCAGGAGCACTAGATCCTAACCCCAGGGTCTCTGCTCAGGTATCTCATTCAGTGACTCTGGGGTCTGTCAGCATTCCTTATTTTGATTTGTGACCTCGCTGTTCCTTTTTAGACTAAAGGCAAAAAGGTTGTCTTCACAATATTGGAAAACCAGCATGGGCATGTCCAGAGGGATGCCATGAAGAGTCATATTACTGCTTTATTACGGGATACTCATCAAGTGGTATTCCTGCTTGAGTGTAAACCTGGTCTCAAAGGAATTTCCAAATCAAGATTGAGGACCATTAAGCCCCATTTCATATTTTATTTTTCTGTCTAACTCTTTAAGTTATGAGAAGCACAGACTGCACTTGCAGTCCATCAGCTGATGTGGACAGCAGTATGCACAGAGCGGATGCTGAATGGTTGAAAACTTGGTTTAGTCAGGAAAGCGCACTAAAGGAGTTTTATCCCCAAAAACAGTCATTACAGCGAGAGGTTTGAATTATTTTAAACAGTTACTTTCACATCACTGCAAAGAAGTTATTTAAATAGTGACATTCCCATCAGAATGTTTGACTTTTCTGATAATGACTTCCATACAGTGAGTCAGAAACAGATTTATTCTGCGCTTTATTGTTTTGTCATCCACTTCTGCGCCGCACAGTTAGAGGGCTTAATGCTGTAGATCACGGATGACACATAAACTTCCTGCAGCTGCATCCTAAACTGGAACTATCAGCGCTCAGTCAGTGAGCTTTGAGCAGGGGGATACTCCTGTGGCTGCTTTATTAGCTCATCCAACAGCTAGTATCAGAAGCAGTGGGGATGGAGTAAAGAGGTTCAAGACAAGGATGAATTTAGGTGAAGATGTGCAGAACATATTCACTGAGTTAGCATGCAAATATAACACAAAACGCTGCCCTAAATAACTAACCAAAATATGAAATCATTATTATTATATTAATCTCTGATGTACTCGTATTTTTCAGCTAATGAATGTTAATTTCTAGAGTGGTCTGCCCTACTTCATTATGAAGTGAAGAAGGGGATAGTCTGTAACATGTCCATAAAGGACCTGTAGGTACTTTCAAATCCCTTCTCTTTAGTGCTCTTTGTTACACCTGCCTGTCCAAACACTCAGCAAAATCTTACCTACAGGTCAGGGTTTGGGTTTCCATGGCCAAGCAGCTGCATCCAAGCCTTGCATCGCTAAGTGCAATGCAAAGTGTCAGATGCAGTGGTGTAAAGCATGTTGCCATGGACTCTCAAGCAGTGGAGATGTATTCTCTGGAGTGATGAATCATGTGTCCCAGTCTGGCAATCTGTGTGTGGGTTTGGTGTTTGCCAGGACAGCAATACTTGTCTGGCTGCATTGTGCCAAGTGTAAAGTTTGGTGGAGGGGGGATTATTGTGTAGGGCTGTTTTTTGGGAGTTGGGCCCAGCCCATTAGTTCCAGTAAACTCTTAAATCTTCAGCATACCGAGACATGTTGGACAGTTTCGTACCGCAAACCTTATGGGAACAGTTTTGGGGATGGTCCCTTTCTGTTCCAACATGACTGCGCACCAGTGCACAAAGCAAGGTCCATAAAGATGGATGAGCGAGTTGGGTGTAGAAGAACTTGACTGGCCTGCACAGAGTCCTGACCTCAACCTGACAGAACCCCTTTGGGATGCATTAGAGCAGAGGGTGCTAAGGGCAGGCTGACACCATATTAAACCCTACAGGTTAAGTTCGGGTGCCACTTAAGCTTATGTGCATGTGAAGGCAGATGAGTAAATATTTTTTGGCAAAATAGTGTATCAATTATACCGGTAAATAATTAGAAGCTTTGTGAGTCACTGAAACCTTCCTCTAACTCTAATGACGCTATCTACCCTAAGCAAGTATCTGGGCGCTGTTATTGTTTGGCGGGCGCATTAGTCATTTTCCAGATAATATAGTTGAATGACAAACTTGCAAATTAGCTGATTTTCTAACTAAGTGATTACACATTTTGATAAATGGTACCTGCATATGCACTGTAGTGTAGACAAATAGGTTTTGCTCTCTGCCCTCTCCAGGAAGTTTCCCCAATTGTATTTGGACCACGGCACTATAGGAAACAAGCTCGAGGTCAAGAGGAAACTGCAGCAGGAGATTCGATGGCTGATACAGAAATGAAAAAGGACTGCAAGTCAAACAGTTTGACAGCTCAAGGAAGGCAAAAGGAAAAACGAGAGATAGAATCTTTCAATGGTGTTATTGTCTTAGTTTGTGTACAGACTCTCTGGCAATATGAGAAAGAATGTCCCCTTCAAAGGGCGCCACAGATGTTTGTCAGGGGTTTCTACATCCCTGACCCTAACCCTTCACATTTCACCCAAATATGCCATTTAACGATGTGATAAATGGCATTAGCTACAGTGTTTATAAATATTTATTTATTTATAATGTATTGAGTCAGAATTTATTTGTAAATATTCAAATTTTAAAAATAAATAAAACATTTCCTGGTAAATTTTCTGTAAAATTTGATTTTGCAAGAAGCAACACAAACACACGTACACACACACAATGATACCAAAGAGTAAAATACTATTCACAAGATACACTAAACGAACTCTTGAAACTTCAGAATCGCAAACTTTAAAACTTAAAATAAATCAACAAATAAAAAGACAAAACATTAAAATAATAAACTGTCACAGTCATTGCGGGTCGAGCAGTCAGATTTGCCTACATTTAATTTACTTAGACGAAGCCGCCTCCCTAAAATTCCCAGAATTTTGCTGTATATTTAAACTGCTCTTTGAGCTGGTGGTTTACATGTTTTCTTGGTAAGCAAAAGGTTTGCGGGTTCAATTCCAGCTGGAGACACAAATCCCCTTTGGGTTTTCCTCAGGAAGAGCATCTGCTCTGAAACTCTGCCAGATCAAACATGCGGAGCGACCCTTTGTGACAAGCAAGCAGCTGAAAGTAACAGCTTCTTTAGTACGTGCTGGTCCTATGACATCTTTTTAATGTTGCTCCAGGACCATCACTGCAACTCAAAGAACATTATGCTTTAATGGAATATGTTGTGAAAGTCAAGAAAGCTACTTCCCATACGTTTCTGAACAATGTAGGCACCCAAGTTGGGGTGGAGTTGAGGAGGGGGGCGGGGTTAAAATGAAGGCTGACTCTAAGACAATCTGAGCTGAGCATGATCCGAGCAGCTGAGCGGTGATGGGTAAGACCTCAATGACAGACAGCATCCAGTTTGTGTAAACATTACAAAGAAAAAAAATGCATACAAAATAATAATAATGTCAACCTCAGTATATATTTCACCCACTCCTGTAACAAACACAGTCTGCCTGCCTAATACTTTTTCAGTATTAGGCAGGCGGTTTTAGGATTGTGAGCGTGTTAAGTCGTAACCCAGCATCAGTTCTAAAAATAAGTACATATACAGTGTATGCCAAGGCCGCATGGTGAAAGTCGCCTTCTTTGATGTCTGAAGTGCATTTAACACAATTCAGCCACTGCTATTGAGAGAGCTATAAGAGATGTCAGTGAACACCGTCTCATGGATTACTGACTAACTGACTCCATTCCTGTGCACCTTGTTCACCTCTGACAACTCCAGGTCACGTCATCTACAGAAATACTCTGATGATTCTGCAGTAGCTAGATGTATTCAGTGCTTCTGAATGTGAATAGAGATGGGGATTGACTTCAGAAGCAAAAGGAGGGCTACACGACCCACTTCTTATCCCGAAACATAATGCTGATGAAAGGTAAAAGTACCCGGGCATCCACATTTTCATCTGGCTGAACTGGAAGACCAACACAGGCTGTAAGGCTGGATGCAACCTGCACACTTTTCTTTACACTTAAACAACTGTTATCCTGAGTCACAGATAATCCTGACCACCCTCTGCAACACTTACTGGACTGGCAGCAGAACAACTCTAACAGACTGATGCAGTTGCACTGTCACGATGACAGATATAAGAAATCTTTCATAGTTTATTATTATTTGATCATCATTTCATCAGCTTTAAAAAAGAATTTCCCAAATATCTTATATTTGATCAAATGTTTCTCATCTCATCTCATTTTCTAACTCTTTTCTAACGCTATCAGTTACTGTGAATTTTAGAGTCCTGTTAGCCTGAACCGGAAGACATTTATAAACCACTCAGCCCAGTAGACATATTTAAGATAATATTAATGTTTGGAATCATGAAACTGTACCTGAAAAGCACATGAATAGCTGGTGCATTGTGAAGTAAAGTCAGCTAACCATATTGTAACCTGCCTATAAGACTGCGTCAGGCTACAGACAGCAGAGCTAATCCAATGTAGCTCAAAGCAGTTTGAGGATCAGACTGTGGGCAGTTTGAGGTTTGACAGTGTCTGCTCTGTTCCCATAAACGACTGGATAGCTCTCAGATAAAATTAGCTGTTATATTACTTAAACCAGTTTATTCTTTCATGGTCATGAAATAATAATCACAACGTTCATTTTGCAGGCGACTCTTGTGGTAACAATCGCAGGAATACTATTAAGAACTCGAGTGGTAGCTGGAAACAGTGTTTTCAGCAAACCGGTGGAGCGCTCAGCTAAACGAACTAGACAGCAACATTTGTCATTTCCACCAACAAAATCAAACATCGCTGGCTTGAAATTTAATGGCACTGTTTTGAACTCACTGGAAAGTGTGCAAGGGTGGAACATTTCGTAGGTCTAGCGAGCATTTCCAGTAAGCAAAGCCATTAAAGATGCGACAGATTGAGACATCAGAGTTAGCGCTGAATGACAGCTATTTAATGACTTCGCATCTGTTGAGAGATTAAATGTAAATGCTTATCCAGGTGTTCAACTGACAGCACGGAGGGCCAGATGGAGGGCTGCATATGGGTGATGTGCTGCAGAGGGAGGACTGCTTCATCTGGTCTCAATCAAGTAAGGGTGCAGGCAGGAGAGCCCATTACACTCAAGCTGGCACGCTGTGAATGAGGCCTTTATGAGGAGTTTGGATGTGACTCTGTAAACCAGATTCAGCCAATTCAAACCACACTTTGACATTTAAATTAGTTTTCGGCAGAGACCTTATTATTCTACTGTATATATATACAAACAGTTTGATAGGTGAGAGAGAGTGACTTAGTAAACAAAGTTAAAGAGCTTTGTCATTTTTGCCTGAGGAGCACCACTTGCATAAAAAACAACATTTTTGCAGCAGAATATGCAAAGGCGTTATTGTTATGCTTTACAATTTAATATAGAAATCTGCTTCTTGTGCAGACTGCCACTCAAGCCCTGTCAAGTTATGTTTGATTTGATTATAGTTTAGTGCCAGACTTTCCTGCTGTCCCAACAAAAAACACTGTTTGCTACATGCTAATTTGCTCTAGAGACCTCACATCTAAGAATCCACATGGAAAAATGGCAAAGATGATTTGCTTTAATGCAGATTTGAGATAATACATTAAAAAAGAACCCGGCTCTTGCCCCATGACATCTGGGATAGAGCTCACCCAACTGCATCTCTGAATGGGATAAGCAGAAGAAGTCACACTAATAGTAATGACATAGTAATTACACATTATTGATCAAACCACTGTAACCCTTTGTGTTCAGTGGGTAGACTGGATCAGCTGATAGAAACCAGAGGAGGGACTCTCTGCTGTGATCAGTAAGGAGCAGCACTGATGATCCAATATAGAGCCAGCCATTGTCAGAGGCCATGTGGTCAGATTGTGATTTTACAGGGAAGCTTCCAGGTTTGAGCACGAGAGTTTTAAAGTCCCAACTGATTCAAAACCACAAAACATAGCGGTTTTGTTGGGTTTTAAGAGTGGAACAGAACAAATTAAGAGACAGTTCAACACGGCCCTCCATTTGTCATTCAGCGAGCATGCCTCGGGGCTGCTGAAAACAAGCTTGCACAGGCCTTTTAAAATATCCCTGTAGTCGCACGCAGCTTGACAGCAACTTTACAAGAGTGTTTATCACACCCATGGTGCTTACTGGCAAATCCTTTGCCCTCCAGGAGTTTCCCTTTTTAACCAAAGAAAAACAGCTACCTGTCACAGTGCCAGTCAAATCAATTCGCTTAACAGAGCTGAAGAGCCTGATGAGGTCAAACTTTAGACTCAAACTCAAAAAAGATTCAAAGATTTAAAGATTCATTTAAAATTCTGAAATATTTGATAAATTTTTATTTTGAGTTTTGAGGTCAGCTCTTTAAAATCTCAGTCACTATCAACAAAGCAATAGATTTAATGTTATGTGTCATCGCTGCGGCTTTAAAGTGTCTAAACTTGTTATCTCATATTAATTTAGCAAGAAAGTGATTTTTAATTTTTTAACTGACAATAGGTTGATTCACTAGAAGTCCTCTCTGATAGTTTTCGATGAAACAATGCAGGTAAACCTATTTTATGAAGTCATCCGTACCTCTGTGGAAGTTTTTGACTCATGTGCATGTATAGCAGCATGTTTGAGTTTACTGGATTGACTCTGAGGAAGGGCGTTTAGTAATTTGTTAATTTGAATGGGAGACACCAACGCTGCACAATGCATTAGAAAAACACTTATTTATTTGCTTTCTATCTCTGGCGTGATATGTTGAACTCACATGGTAGTTTATGTGTAATAGGTGGGGGATGGGGAGCTATAAACATCATTTAATTAAATGGAATTTATAGATCCGCTGTTAATTACACAGAACTGACGTCATTAGCTTAACTTAGAGCAAATCATGGACAAGGAGAATTAGCAGAAAAAGACTTTTCCTGTATCTCTTAAGGAAAGCTGATACTGAATGAACAAAGAATGAACAACCTTAAATGATCAGTTTTCATTTCTGCAGATCTTTCTCTTGCTCCTCTTTGCATGCTTCCATTTATCCCATATGAAACGTGTTTAATCCAATTGGTGCTGGACATGAAATTTTGGAAAAATGTATTTCAGCGAAATCATTTAGTCTGTTTACAGCTAATTGCATCATGCTGCGGCTGTGCGATGTCTTGAGCGTGCTGATGATGATCTTTACAAGTTGGTTTTTCTAACACGCTCAGCTGACTGGAAACCAAACACAACCTTGGAGGTGAGGCAGGAAAAGTTTCAAGGGTCCAAAACACTGAGGCTAAAAATGGTTAACTGGATCGTTCTGTTTGAGCTTCATGGACACTGGACTATAAACAGGGAGAAAAAAACTGGCAATATCCTTGAAATAAGCAGAAGGTTTTGTCATTAGCAAACTGAGGCCTCTCTCAAGCAGATCATTTCAGCTGAGATAGTTACTGACACATGTTTTGTTACCAGAATGAATTCATGCCTCTGCCCCCTCTGTGATATCTGATGTTTATTCAGTGCAAAGTATTTAAGATAAAAAAAAGAATAAACAAAGTGGTTCTTTGAGAAAAGCTCTGGCACTAACAACTCTGTGAGCTGCAGTGACCCGCTCCGCTGGGTGAGGTCTACAGCCAAGTGCATTCCCATCAAATGTTAAAGGCTGGATTGATCTTAGGGCCAGATTATGAACAAATAAACCTTTATCTTATTGCTTCCTGTCACTGGGAATCTGATATACACTTATATTTGTAAATAAGTTACTTAGAGATTTGATGACAGGTTTTTGAAGGTACATGATCATAAACTGACTTTTTTACCCTCTAGAAGAAAAAAATGTACTAAAAGTTATCCTGTAGTATTGATGGGGATCTATGGAGTGATTGGGAAGTTTAATTCAAAGCTAGAAGTCTCATTATTAAACTAGAGGAGCAGGGCTCACCGATCTGTCAGTTTTATGGAACCAACCATCAACCAAGTGTTGCTAACTTTAGCACCATTTTATGACCTTGGATAAAGATTTGTTGTACCCCAAGTTATTTTCTTACTTTATTATATTAAAGGCAAAGTTTATGTAGATGACTGATAAATGAACATAAGAACCAGAGAGCACATTCAGAGCTTACATAACTATCACCTGATTCTTAAAGTTCCCACAGGTTCTTTGCAGTTAGCCGTCTTTGCTCTGCTAGCGCACTTTGATTCATGTTGACAGTACAGCTCATGCAAGTGACTTGACTTGTGCTGTGGAAAAACTGAGGACAGAGGAAAAAAAAACAAGTAATTGCAGGGGACAGAACTGGATATCCCTTGATTTTCTAAAGGTCATTTTTATATGGGGTCTAATGAGAAATGGCAGCATAGTCAAAGGATCTGAAGTAGAGATGTGTAACTGTCATTCTTTGGTCATTTTTTCCCCTTTTTTATGTAACTTATGGAAAAGTAATATTTTTACCAGGAAGACATTTCAAATTTGGATAAAACAGAACAAAAAAAGTGTTATTTTGAAAGCAGCTTAATAGCTAACAATTCTTCATTCAGCAGCCTTTTAAAACACAACAAACTGAGCTTTTTGGTGTCTTTCAGCTCAGTGTTTTTTTTTAATGCAGGGTTTGATTTATTTAAAGCACTGTGGCTTCATAAAGGCGATAAAAACCTGTGATAAACCCAGTGTGTGATACTAAATAGCAAGCTAGACACCAGCTAGTGCGGGTTGATGAATTTCTCAGCTGCTAAACAGGCATGTGTTTTTCTGCAGAGTTGGCGGAGAGTAAAATTAGATGGTTAGAAAGCCTGAAAAAGAATGATGCTTAAAGGTGAAACAAATGACTAAGGTAAGGAGATGGAGACAAGCTACTGGACAGAGCCAAAGCTTTGGCTCCAGTGATCCATCGGCATCAGTCCTGTTCATATCTCCACCTGGCATTCCAAAAAAAAATTAGTCCTCTTAGCAGCGACTGTCTCAGCTACGTCAGGCTCATCACTAATGGTGCAAACAGCAGCAAACTGCTGGCCGCAGACCTCAGTGTGTCCCTTGCATGAGTCATTTAAGTAGTCCCCCTAAATTTAGCACTTTCAAAGGAAGAACTCGTGCAAATATACAGGCAATAAAACTGATATTCAAAAATAATTCTTGACACAGTGGCTCTTTATAAGGAGAGCGGCTTATACTTTGCACAGACTAGTGTTTTTACAGCTTGTTGCACTTGTCAAATTATCAGCTAATGCAGGCGTAATGATGTTAAAGGAATAGCAGGGAATCAGTTTGACATCACAGCAGTTTGTTAAATAGTCACACAATCTGATCTATCCATGTGTGGTTATAAGGGGAGAAAAACTTCTGTAACTTCTACGTGTAGTTGCATTTTGTTTGGTTTGAATTTTCACAAATTGTAGAGAGCTCTGAATTAAAACTTCCTGCAGTGTCACCATGATTGAAGTGACAGGACTCAAAAGCAGACTCAGAGAGAGAGTGAGTTTACTGAGGCTTTTACAGAGCTGGACCTCCAAGGCAGGTAAGGTGAACAGCAGGTAAGTGAGATTGGAATGGTGAAGGAAATGTGCCGGAGAGGTGAACGCAGGTCTGTGTATGGTCGGGATTTTGGAAGTTAATTTTCCCTATGCAGTATTTTTAGTTTTTATTCTTGCTCAGTCACTTCTTAGAAGGTGGCAAGAGAAAACAAGTAGATGCTCAGAGGATTTCAGATGAGCAGGTGAGAATGTGATGGAGAGTGTGCGGGCAGGTTAGTGGAATCTTTTTCTTTTCCAAATGCAAGGCCAGGTGAATAGTTGCAGGTAAGTAGGTAGAGGTGAAGGAAAGGCTTACTTCCTTGTGAAAGTGTTGTAGGTTTTCGGGAGAGATTCAATTCAATTTGGTTTCTATAGCGCCAAATCACCACAACCCTTTATGTAGTAAGGTAAAGACCCTACAATAACACAGGAAGAAACGTTCAGTTCATCATGGGAAACCCTCCAGCAGCCCAGGCCTATTGCAGTGTAACTAAGACAGGATTCAGGGTCAACTGATCCAACCCTAACTATACGATTTATCAAAAACGATAGTTTTAAGCCAAATCTTAAAAGTAGAGAGTGCGTCTGTTTATCAAATCCAAACTGGGAGCTGGTTGCACAGAAGAGGGGCCTGAAAGCTGAAGGCTCTGCCTCCCCTTCTACTTTTAAATACTCTAGAAACCATAAGTAAGCAGTCTGAGAGCAAAGTGCTCTATTGGGGTGATATAGGACTATGAGGTCTTTAAGACACGATGGGGCCCAATTACTCAAACCCGGTATGAGGAGAAGGATCAAATGCCTCTTTCACTGGAGGCTGATTACCATCACCAGGGCAACATCGATCTGCCAGAGAATAGCTGCTCAAGCCAGTCAGTGCACAAAGCAGCAACAGGTGTGATGGCTGGAGCTCGGAAACATGAGGAGAACACCTGCAGGTGCAGCTCAACTCTCCACCTGAGAGAGAGACAGAGACAAAGCAGAAGAGGAGAGCGAGAGAGAAAAAGGAAACAAACCCCAGGCCTGCCTGGACCACGACATGCAGTCACCAAACTACATTCAAGCAAAACACCATCCATCACTGTGTATTCTCTGCAATGTGAGGACATTAAGGGGCAAGGGCAAGCTGAAACAAGCTTAATGTCACCGCCTGGAGCTGAGGCTGAGGATGACCAGCAGTCAAGGTTAAAATAGCTCAGACTTGTCACAGAGTTTTAACTTATCGCCCTACTCCAGTGACACTAATGGACATAGTCAATACTCATGAGGGAATTTTATATTTTGAAGGCCAGTAAGGATAAACTGCTAAAATGTCAAAACCACTTAAAGGGAATATTTTAAAAGCGTTGACCAGGGGGCTCAGTCAGTGAACTGCAACTGTCTGTGGAGGACTTTGAGGAGTCACTGCAACAAACACAGCCACCAGGCCCAGATGATGCAATGTATCCTGCAGGCCCTCCATTATATAATCACACATCACGTCACGAGTCTCGCGAACCAATGTTTTGCCTCATAACTGCAGCAGGCCTGCTCTGAAACAAGACAGACGTATGCATTAAATAGAGTTATGCATTGAGGTCGTCTGCAGGGGTGACTCATCTCTTTCTGTGTCTGACCTTTTCAGGATGATTCAGCCTCTCGCTTTTTTCACATTCATTTTCACTAATGGAGTTTTCATTTGATTTATACAGAAAGCGAATGATAAGTGGTGTCCGCCCTTGTGCCGCTGCTATTTCGCACTTCTCTTAGTACGGGAAGTGGCCATTCATTAAGTCTGCTTGATGAAAGACAGGAATGATGATGTGAGCAGTTCAAGTGACTACAGTACACCTAGATTTTATAGGAAGGAGCCAGGCAGTCGCAGCGATCAGAAGGCGGACCAGAAGTGTTTGACGTGTTTGAATATGTGCAACGCTAATGCCGTTTTTATATGGTAAGCACGTCGGGGGTTGACTGCAGAGATTTAATTGTGCAGTGGCTGTGGCAGGAGTGACATGTGGCGACCGGAGGATCCCAGTGGGGAGGTCAGCTGGGAGAGGGAGAGGATCCTTGTCATGTTAGAAGCAAACAAATCCACATTAGTTTCCCTTTTTGACCAGCTAGAGACTAAAAAAGACATTAGTGGACGACAGTGGATAAGTTGTGTGAATTTGTGTGGCTGAAAGGAAACAGCACAAAAACATAAATGGCTTTCAGGCAGTATTAACTGCTTTCATGGTCACTTGATAGGGGTCGAGCTCGCTTTACACATAACATTAATGTATCACCTTACACATGATGCATAATTACACATCAGGCGTATACAGTATAGATCCACATTAGTATTCACTAAAAGTCACCATGGTTTTGTGTGAGTGTGTGTGATGCTGTGTATACAGCTGATTCAGGGATCACCCAGAACATTTTCTTGCATCCATCTATTGCTTTATCTATTTATTTATAATCCAAGGTAAATTCTTACAACAGGTAGCTTTGAGTCCTCTTGGCATTTGCAAACTTTGCACACCTCGGGTCTCATTTATAAAACTTAGTATTGGATCAATACTGCACAAACGTCTCTAATGGCCCTATATCTTTAGTAATCCATGAACACCCGCAGGCAATGTTCCTTTTATAGATCGCATTCAAACTGGAAATGCGTGCCTCCTATCCCACCCTCTACGCACCTACATCCAACCATAAACCACTCACCCATAAGCAGTCAGTGGAAAGCACCTCTTAAATGTTGATGCATAAAAATGAGCCTGCAAAAGAAATGGATTTTCCAGTACCTAGCAGTGCTGCTGAATCCAGAGCATCCAATGTCACTGCAGCATTTATGTGTTTGCAGCAATGCAGCTGATTGATAGTCAGTGCGTCCCTGCTCCTACAATGTCATTTGAAAGCTATGATAATAAAGCGATATGTGCATGTAAGCCATGTATTGGTTCATGAGTTCATTGCTATCTTCTAGCCTTATTTTAATATTTCAGTCGTGGATGCCTGTTTATGATTTACTGCCGTAGCAGCACTTGAATTCTTGGTCTTAAATTAGCTTCAGCCTCTATTTTAAGTTTGTTATTCCTCATGTTCAGATGAGGACGTGTTTCCATAATGGTCTCATTGTTCTGTTTCCTACTGTTTGGTTTCCACTGTTGCCTTGTCTCTGACTTTCTGTTAATGTGAGTCTCTTGTCTCTGTTTAGTATTTAGTTACTTCCTGAGGCCTATACTACAAAGCAGGGATTTATCTTACTCGGGATAAAATTCAGGATTAACCTTGAAGGTGGTTCACTTCTTACTGGTAACTTATACTGTGACCCTCCAGATTAGAGCTCAGCAAGTCTTAAATCAACACCCATCAGTTTTCTGGAAGAAATACCATCACTGTTCCGGGAAGATCTTGGACATCTGTAGAGGAGGAGGGTCGAAAGTTTCTCAGCAGCGTCAGATATCTTTGTGTTTCCGTGGTGACCGTCAGCAACAAATGTTAGATCTTGGACACAGCTTTATTCCTTGATTTCTTTTTTTTCTGTTGGCTGCAAATTTGACAACAATGTCATTATTTTATAAGCACCCATTTGTACTTGTGGACCTTACATCATCACTATATTTGCATGCAGTCAAAGTCTATGTTTGAGTTGTATTCTTATAACTATTTTTCACTATCAGACCATTAAACAGCACCAGGGCTGCAGCTGAGAGGATAAAAACTAAAACTGTCTTTTAAATTAATTTCATAAAACTGATTATGATCCATTAGAGTCTCCCGTTTCTTAATGAAAGAGCCTTGATAAGTCTGTTCACTTACATTAAGGAACAGTGTGGTTTGCTGGTCGCTTGTTGAAGGCGTGCTTAAGTCAATATGCGAGGATCTTGATGGAGACCTTTGATATTTTGATGTTTTCTCTCGAGCTTGCGGCCTCCTGGATGAAACGCTGTGATTCTGATCAGGTTGTCACGCCTTTCAGAGGGATTCTGTGATCATTGTTTGGCTTTGCTGCATGCAGGGAAGAGTAGAAGCTCAACAGTTTCATGATCAAAGCGATCAATAAAGCAACAAACCACAAAACAATTAAGGGAGATGTGTGGCAGTGTTCTTTGACTTTGGCTGATCTGCTGCACCTGCATTGTTTTGATTACGGTGGATTATCAGCATTACAACTCATATTAATGTAAACTCCAATGTCATTATTAGTTTTTATGTCAAAATGGACCAAAACATTTGGAATATTTAATATTTTGTTTATTGGTTTTTGTGGTGGCTGCAGTTATAGTCACACAGTAGAAATATCCACCAAATATCAGTGTAGAGGCTTACACATAACACTACACTCACATTTTTCTTTCTTTAAATATAGGTTTTAATTTACAGCATAATAAATAACTGGTTTTGGTTTAGAATTAATTTACATACTCACATAATACTGTATTCTAAAATAAGTGTGCGCATTTTAGTTTACACTGTTATGCATGTATGATTTAATTTCCTTGTTTTCTGAGTTATGTCCGCGGCAGCTGCTCCGGTCCCTTGATTGATGAGCCAAGAGGTGGAAAAGGGGCGGAGCAAGCCTGCCAATTGGGTCATTCCACAATTCTGGACCATGGGGGGGAAAATAGAATTTGTTATGTTAGTTTTAGTTAGGTTTTGTGGTTTTACTCCTTTTGTGTTTTTGTGGGCTGATCGGCCACTATTTAAGTTTCTCCTGTATCTTGGTTAGGTAGGTCAGTTTTTTTAGTTAGCAGTATCGTTTGTTGCCAGTTTTTGAGTAGAATTCTGTTATTTTGACCTCTTTTATGGGCCCAAGTTTAAAAAAAATTCTGTATAGTTTAACCAATTTTGTTTTGGGGTTAAATAAAAAACCTTTAATGGACTTTAACCTGTGTCCGACTTTCCTTCACTGCTTGGTCCATCACAGGTTTTTTCAGTTACATAGCATATGGGTGGCTAATTGGTGACTCCGTTGGTGTCTTTTGGGTATATAATTCTAAACTTGAATAAAAAGAAGTTGGATAAAACACCATGAAAGTAGAAAAAAACAAAATCTCACGGAGCACTGTGGAAGTGCAGTGGTAAGGGACAGAAACTAAAATCATCTGAATCATGAGGAGAAAAACATGCAGGTAATGTGTTTTAGTTACATGAGGCATACAGTACTGTACATATATGTTTGCTATTGTCTGCTAGCTGTTAGCTTGTCACTTCTGCTGCTGGGTCATCGTGTTATTGTCTCCCCTGTAACTGTTTTTGTTCTGTGCGCTTTGTGTGTGTGTGTGTGTGTGTGTGTGTGTGTGTGTGTGTGTGTGTGTGTGTGTGTGTGTGTGCCTGTCTAGGCCACCGTGGACAACAAACAAACAAAAAAACCCACAAAAAATTAAATCCTCTTCTCAGCCCAGTATTTTTTGTATACTCCCTTTTAACTTAATATTTTGCCATTAGTTGAGCTTCACCTCTTTAAACACTGACAGCATTTAATGGCTTTTTACCAAAAAAGGAGCAGAAGAAGAGAAGAAGAAGAACCAAGAGACTTGTGAAGATTAATAGGGGCTAATTCCACAGAAATAGCCACCCACACTGTTGTTTTGCACAGTTTTCTCTGTTTTGTCACTTTCAAGAAAAAAAATGTTCCTCAGTAACATAAAAGCTCAAAGGCGTTGCAACCACACAGCTCAGAAGAAATGACAGCGAGCAACGACATCAGGATGCTGCTGTCTGTGTAATCGTACATACACTGCACATGTATTTGCATTCATTTATGTACTGAAATTGTTACAGTAAAGTTGGAGGAAGTCTTCGGAGCCTTAAGGCAAAGTGAAAGTCAAAATTTCTCCAAACTTTCTAGTCTCTGTTTTCGACAAACGCGCTTTCACTGAGTTAGACCAAACCTAACAGCAAAACATGTGCAATTATGCAAAAATGTCGTTTCTAAAACATGGCAATTATGAGGTTTCCTACTAAATAAATTCCAGATATCAGTCTGACAAACAAGCAGCATTTAAATCTCATCATACTTGAAACTGTCACAAAATGATCCTCATTGTAGACAGACCGCGTGAAAGAAGGGGCACTGACTTTTTCAGTAGACGTGCAAGCAAGGAGGAAATATAGGCAAACATGGGACTTCCTGCAAAGGTCAGTGTTTCTGATGAACTCTTGTTGTTTATATTCGGCCACGGGCAACGCCATTCAGCCTAGAAGATTCCTGTGCAATGAGGCGAGGCATTCAAGGTCCAAAACATGACCGCTGGCATGGGTGGGCCTTCTGGTATTTAAGGTATCAGGTAGAGTTTGTTTTAAAAACAGTAAGAATTATTGCTTAGCTGACGTCTGTTGTTCACTGTGACACAAAATCACATGAAAGGCGTACTTACAGCTGTTTTTGTCGTGTGGTTTCCTGTCGGCCTGCCTGTACACAGCCCGGCACACATCCAGAGATGGAAAAGATGTTTTTAAAGCCTCCTTTTTTTGTTTTTTTTGTTAGCTTTTACTTTGATTTAATTGATCTCGTTTTGCATCTTCAAGGAAACATTCTCCCTAAAGTATGTTTTGGCATGCGATCTGGAATGAAATGTTTACGGCTAAATAAAACACATTTTTGTATAGCACTGTAATTGGACTCGGTTACTCATAAAGCCTAAAAAGAAGAAAAATAAACATCTTTTTGGCATATTTGATCACAGCATGAGTGCATGTGTTGTTACAGACCTTTAACAGCCTGTTTTTTTGCTACTAAAGAAAAAAGGGGAAAAGGAAAATGACGTCCTGTTAGGTCACAGTTATGGCTCATTTTGGCGTAGCTCTGTAGATGGAAAACGGTCCATAGTTGGCAACCTTTCCTTTTTTGTTCCCCACAGCAAACTTCCTGTCCAACCATCCTAACAGCCTCCCTCATCAGTGGATCACTCATCTGCACCTCCGTCTCTCCACCCAAGCTCTTTCCCATTCGTGAATACTGAATTCATCCATTTAGTTATACGTGTGCAAGGTTTTAAAACTGGACAGGACTGCATTAACCCAAGCTAATGGTGCTTTAGCTGCACCTATCTCTAATGGCATGCTGTGTCATTCAGTGGGACACTTACACATGCAGTTCACAAGCTTAGATGTGAAACAGCACTTGTGTTTTTTGATTGAACTGATCTGGTATACATGCACACTCCTCACTTCATTTCCTTGCCAGTCAAAGCGGATTTTCCACACACACAGCAGCAGCATTGTGTCTAGGAACATAGAGGTGTATTGTGTACATTAGCCTTATCATTTTACAGCAGATTCCTCATGCTGTTTTGATATAAGGTAACAGTATAATAACACGTCCTCTTGCTCAAGGAGGAATTTCATTAGTTTCTTAAGTGCAGAGATACGGCCGATTGGCGATGTTGGAAATCCGAGTAGCTCCGGATACCTTCTTTTCATCAACTGAGTGCAGTCTTAGCAGTTTATTATCAGGAGTCTGTCTGGTTCTCTGGCGAACTGGAAAATCACGGTGTTGCAGCTGTGGGCCCCAGAGGTTGAAGCAGACATGTTTGTATCGGTGGGAGCACAGCTGGTTTACATTGATGAGAGCTGACCACAGAGCTGCTGATGTTGTTCAGATGAGTCTCTGGAGAACGGAGTGCGTGTTTTAATTTCTAAAGGATCAACAGACACGGACACGTCTCTTTAGCAGCAAAAGCAAATATGGAATGCAGATTAAAGTAAATCAAAGGAGGCATTTTAATCGTTTCTAACTTAATGTATTGCATTACTCTTGAACTTGAGTAATGCAAAATAAGCCTTTATGCTGCAAGCCCCTCTGTTCACCCGTAGTGTGAAACAAGCTGTTTTCACTCACTTCGCCCTGCCATTAAACCAACTTTCATGTGATTGACTTGCCCCTCACAAAAATATAAGGTTTAAACAGCAAGTTAGTGGCACTTCTGTCCTCACAGTAGAGGGCTAGCCCCTCTCTGTGACATCATAAAGAGCCAAGAGAAGAAAAAAGTGTCTGAAATGGGGAATTTAGGGGGCTCATATTGAATTACTCGTGCTGTGGGTTTGTTCTTTGACACTTTGGTTTAATATGTTTAATATAAGGAGTCATCTTTCTAGCAGTGACAGAAAATATAATTTGAAACATCCTTAGAAGACTGCTGCCATACAAAGTCAGATTTATTTCAGTCAGCAGCTTCATCACTGCACATTAAAAGAGACACTCTAAAGAAGCTTTTTGTATTCCTGCAGAATTGTGCAGGTCTGTCCATGTAGATTTCAGAATCTATACATAGTTATAGGCTTAACATTTGAGCCCCTGTATTGTTTGGTGAGGTGGAGCCGGAGACAGCTGGATTTTAAAATATTCATATGAGGGACATGGGATTTCTAGCCCGTTCATTCCTTGCACTCATGAAAGTCTGTCTGTCTGCAGGAAATAAGTGATTTTCAATGACTAAGACTCCCAGAGGCGGTGTGTGCACGGTGCAGCTCTTTAGTATAAAAGCAGCCAGTCGCACTCGCGGCTCACAGAGAACATGCTTGTGCAATGCAACAGAGAGGCTGCTTGTTCTGAGAGAGGAGCTCCTTACGTAGTTTTCTAATGAGGAAACACTCCAGGTGAAGGAGTCATCGTTCTCGGGCGCAAAACAAGACAAAATAAAAAACAGCTTGGATTAACGTGCTTTCACATGCATCGAAGATGACTGAGCGTCAAAGTCAAAGCGATCCCAATCATTCCCATGGATTTTACATTGCACAGGTAAGCAGAGTAGCTTTTAAAATGTTAACTTTACATGAAAAAAAATGTGTGTGTGTTTTGTTCTTCTTTTATATCAGAAGATAGAAAACCTATGACTGCCCACTTTAAAGCAAACTCTTTAAAAATGTAAAAGAAACAACTAAACTAAACTTCTGTGTGTCCTTCTAGGCTTTCAGCATTTTTGTTCTTTTTTTACTCGTGTTTCTGATTATATGTTAGCAGGCACAGAATAATATGGGGTTCAGATAAAGAAACAAACCACAACTAAATCTTTAAATGTGTTTTGATGGACAGATGGACTCTCAAAGTGTTTAGATTAGAAGACATAATTTTTCCCCCCTGTGTATAGATTGCTGTCTCTGCAGCATGCGCGTGTCTGCATGTATGACTTCCTCTGTTTTGATTTAATCTAGTGATAGTTTTGTTGCTGCCTCTGCTGTACTGTAACTACACTTTAAAGGAATGTGTGTAGCAGTGTCTTGATGGCTGTCAGAACTTGTTCAGACTTCTCTTCTCGACTGGTATGAAAAGATAAGTGAGGCTATTTGCTCTGAGCCGTCTGAGTGTGCCCAGAACAAATTTGTGGCTCGAAATGTAAGTCACGTTATCCCGAGCACCTTTCGCCTGCCCTAACTGAGAAGACAGTAAATAAAAAGTTGTTGTTATTTTAACGCTGTTCCCATGTACACACACCTGCTGGTCCTCCAGGGGTACGTGGTGATTAAACACGTGAAAGAGCAGTTTGAATGTTCTCAGAGAGCAAGAAGAGGGCGGACTGGGTGTGGATCTTGAGGATTAGGGTGTTTGTTTGGGTTTTCTTTTTTTTTTTCACTCTTTGATTTAAACTATTGGCCAGCTGTGATGCTTACCAGTGGTATAAACAGCTGCAACGAGTTTATGCTGCTCAGTCATAGTGGATTTATGTGGTGGTGGACAGTCATGCATAACGATTTGCATAATTTAGACAAGTTGGAGCATCGTTCAGGTCAAATGTATTCTTCAGATGTTCAGTCTGGGTGGGATAGAAATGTTACAGCTGAAAAAAATCCTAAAATTATCAACTGGATTGAAAGTAAAAATCAGAACTTGTTTAAGGTTTTTTTTTCTTCCCCTCATGAATCGGTCAGTTTTGAGACACCGGTTAGATATCTGGTGGTTTGTGCAGTTACAGTTGTTATTCCTCAAAAATGAATTAAATTAGGAAGCTTTTGAGTCTCACGTTTATGATTTTAAGTCAGAGGGAAGACTCTAAGAACATGCTAACAATCCTTTTTTCCCATCTCAGTGTGTCCACAGCTAAAAGACCCACATCAGTTCGAGAGTCCGGTGGTGATGCTGGCAATGCAGCACTCCAACTCCTCAGGCATTAGTGCCTTACTTCCCCTCTCTAACCACACCGCCGTGTCAAAAGAGCCTAAGATGGAGGCCGTAGTAACAAAAAACACCACCCAACCCCGAAGCGACCCCACAGCTGCTGGCCTAACTATGACACTGGGCATCATTTTCAATGTGGTAGCCCTCATCATTCTCGTCAAGGCTTACAACCGCTTCCGTCGGCGGACAAAGGCGTCGTTTCTGCTCTTTGCAAGCTCCCTGGTTGCCACAGATCTGGCTGGACATGTTATTCCCGGATCCCTGGTGTTGAGTAGATACTCTACAAGCACAGAGGCAGAAGCCGGCCTGGGCTCTAGTTTTCAAGATAATTCTACAGATCAAGACGTCTCCTGCTTGTTTCTGGGGGGCTGCATGGTGTTTTTTGGCCTGTGCCCACTCTTCCTAGGCTGTGCCATGGCCGCCGAGCGCTGCCTGGGCATCACCAGTCCTTTGCTGCACGCTCGTCTGGTGACCACAGCTCGGACAAAGATGGCGCTAATACTGATCTGGCTCCTAGCTTTGTGTGTAGCACTTCTACCTTTCATCAGTCTTGGTGATTATACATCCCAGTTCCCAGGGACTTGGTGCTTTATCAGGGTGATGGAGGGCACTAAAGCCACAGATCTGGCCTTTATGATATTATTCTCTGGACTGGCTTTGAGCTCGCTGGCCCTGGCCTTTGTGTGCAACACCATCAGCGGGATCACACTGGTGAGAGCCCGGCTAAAGAGGTCCTGCTCCCAGCGGTACACGACCAGGTCTCATGACACGGAGATGGTGGTCCAGCTGGTCGGAATCATGGTCACTTCCAGCATCTGCTGGAGCCCTCTGCTGGTGAGTGTGCGGGACCTTTGATCACGTTTGACAAAGCTAGAGTCAATACTGATGCAGTATATGATAAAGGTGTGAATTTTCAAATCACAGAGTTTCAAGTTTAAACATTTAGCACCAATATGAGTTTTTAAAACTTGCTTAAATATTGCTTTATGCTTGTTCGAAGATAAATGAGCTCACATAACTTTGCATGTATGTATTTGTTATGAGCCTAAAGGTTCTTCTTCTTTTTTTCTTCTTTTTTTTTTTAGATCTTTGGATTGATATCAGCTGTACGGTCCTACACCAGCTCCACATTTAGTGACAAAGAGACTTACAAACATCTCATGATGACAGGTGTCCGAATGGCCACCTGCAATCAGATCCTGGACCCGTGGGTTTATATCCTGCTGAGACGTGCCATCCTCAGAAAAATCTACCGCATCACTAAAAAGCAGGCCAGCTTCAAGGGAAGCACTCTCCGGCGCTGGGATTTCGGCTCCTTTCAGAACTCAGAGAAAAAAAAAGTTGATCCCAAAAGTTTTAAATAAAAAGAGCATAAGCTGCCCCGGTTTAAATAAAACTGTTATTGTGAGTGGGGATGTCAAATGTTCTGAGCTGGACGATCACCTACTGCCTAAGGAGAACCTCTTGTGGTTTTACAAGGGAAAAAACGCTGACTACGGTAAAGAGAAGAGTTTGTCCTGCTTGAAAGCAGATGTAAAAAATGAAAAAGACACTATGAGCAGGACTCTTCCGTGTTCCCATTTCCTAAAGTAAAGACTATTTAGTCTTAAAGAAAACATCTCAACTAAAAAGTTTGGCCTTTGATGTTGTCTTTTTCTTTTACTTCTCTGAGGTAATGTAAATGACTTGTGTAAATGCTTAGGCAACAGCAAAAAGATGTGAAAAACTCCACGTGTGTGCACAGTGGAGGGTTGTGACATGAATGTGAATAAGCGTCTTTATTGTGTATTTGTTAATGTATCAGCAGTGTATCTACTTTTCCCCGAGTGTCCAGGGGCTGAAGTGAAGCTATGTGCTGCAAAAGCTAACTGAATGTGACACTGTGTTTTCTTTTTTTTTTAAAGGGAATGTAATAAAAAGTTGTATTGTCTCATTTTAAATTTTCATTTAGATCATTTTTGTACAAGATATGAAAAAGTTTCCTTTATTTATAAAATATTTCGCAAAATTTAGTTTATAATGGCAGTTATTGTGAAGGTTTCAGGTTCAGTTTCAAATTTAGACTTAGCCTTTAAACCTTATTTTGGGCAGTAAAAAACAATGTTTTTGCTAGGAGATAGGCAAGAAGATCAAATCACAGCAGGCAACAGGTTAGCTTAGCTTAGCACATCAGATGGCTCACTCTGTCCAAATTTTTTGAAACCAGCAGAGATTTATTTGCTCTTAAGCTTAAATTTGTGGAGGGGAGGGGGGGAGTGTCTTAAGCCCACAGTGACTTGATGCTCTTGACCTGAACTTATAACGTGCGGTGGAGATGAAGCCAGCCGCGGAGGTGTGCAGACGGATAGCGAATGAGTAACAGCTTCGAACTTCCCACAAGCATTCATTTATTTAAAATATCAAAAATAAAAGTGCTACCTCTACCACACATTACTTGAGAGCACACTAGTCCGCGTACCCACGTAAGAATCCATTACAGAGATGGTAGAAGAACAAAAACGGGGTGACGCACCAGTCACGAGACAGGAGGCGCCGCCATGCGGCGATACACTGCATTACAACAGCAACTGTCACAAACTGAAAACCTTTAATGTTAATTAGTGAACATTAGCTTTAAAATCTACAGTAAAGTTAAAGACAGTAGCAACAAAGAGGGAAAGTGAATCTTTAACATATTAATTTTATGTAGGTTAATCTGCGGTGAAGCGGTCAGGGCTGCACAGCAAAAGAACAAAAAAAATGCTGTTCAAACAGTTTTGTGCATTCCAGAGCAAAAGGGAGGTGTCTGCTACCACTCTAAACTCCTCAAGGTCAAAAGTTAAAAGATCTCAGTTTAACCACTCGTTATCATATGGGAACAGAGTCGTTCAGTCTGTGTTAGAATTTTCCATCACAGCCTTAATGGGACTGTTAGTCTGATTTTGCACTTTTGGACAAACACAAACAAGCCGTTTGTCATTGTTATCAATCTTTTTGCTAACCCACATATGGATTCTTACATGATATAAATGAGAGAAGTGTAATTTTAAGAGTTGGAAAACCTTAGAAATGGCAGTGGTTCATGTGGATATATATTTCCCTAAAAGGTAAACTATGTGTTGTTGCAACACAACTGGTGACCTACCCAGTGTGTACCCTGCCTCTCACCCTGTGATAGATTTTTTTATATTCGTTGCAATAATATATTTTTTTATAAAGCCAATCACGGAGTCTGACATTGTGCTTAAATGCGCTTTTCTCAAAGTTTGCATGAAGTCTTGGAACAGAACTGAATCACAAAAATAACAATAGTTTTCATAAATTATGTATAACGATAACTTGGTGATAGACCTTTGATAAAAAAGTATCTGAGGGTGTGTCAAAATCAACTGTTTGACTTCCAGATAACCAGCGCAGTAACAATGTAATGCTGAAATGTTTCGAGTTTTCGTGAGCTGATTAGAACTGAGTTTGATAAGATGTGAGACAATTTTAATTTGAAAAGACTGTTCCAGACTGTAATACTATACCTGGATCAAGAAAAGTATTCTGTGATATTTTCTTTATAATTTCTGCAACCCCCTTTTCCATACAAGATGCCAAATATACTTTTTCTTTTTAAAGTAGCTTTTTCCACTACTTTTCAGACCAAATCCTTAAATAAATGTCATTATTCTTGTGAGAGAAACTTTATGGAGATCTCTCACAGTAACACACAAGCGGTGGAAATGACTACGAATATTTGTTATGTAAGATAACAGTCGTGACAATAACATTAGTCCCAAACATTGCTGAATCAATCAGCCAAGTGTTTAGAATTTAATTCAATGCCTTGATTATTAGCCACGCCCCAAAGACGGTGTTCCTCTTTTCTATTTGTAAATATTCAAGTCACGTGGAAATTTAGTCCAATGAGCACCATTCTCTTCCCAGATCGTGGGCGTTTCCATTTGTGCTCCTGCTGCCGAGACCGGGAGCTAGCGTGAAGCGCTGTGTTAACGACACAACGGTAAGTAACAAGAAAAGATCCGAAATAATGACTTTAAGTATTTAGGAATGAACATACTAAGGAAGCTGAATACCAAAAGTAGTTCAGAAGCTCGACTGTATATTCCGTCCTGGGCTCGTAGACTTCAGACGTTGAGCTTTTTTTTGCCATTGTTCGGCAAAGCTAGCATGCTAGTGCTAACTGTAGCTGAGGTTTCAATGGGGTCTCGTTTTGTCTCCTCTACCATTTTGGTGTCTGATAAGCAGCAGTCAAGTACTTAAATTCAAAATTCTCAGTTAATGTGCATCATATTATCGAGTTTTGCAATTGGCAGGAATAATGGTAACACACATGGCTGTGTCCCGATTTGTGGAGCATGTCTGCGCAGCTTTAAACCGCAGGCGGTCGGTTTTTGTCGGGGATGCGAGCTAGCTGCCGTCAACTGCCAGACTCTGCGCCGAATTAAAATGGCGTCTGTTTTTAAATCCACGAGTTGGAGCTGCGAGGGTTCGGGGACTGGTTGTTTCTTGAGAAACACGGTGTTCTTCTTGACGTGAAGGTTATGTTTCAGTGTGAAGTTTTAGTGCTTTAGTGACTCGTGGGGAGTGTGACATGAGCTCATTTTGGCTTTGTGCCATGTTTCGGTAAGTTGTTGACAGGTTGGAGCGTAGAAAACGGTGCAGTACGAGCCGTGTTTACGATTTCAGCTCTTTTACGTTATGTCAGCTTTGTATCCAGGTACAGAAAGGTAGACAGTTTGCGCTACAGTATGTGAGACCTGTGGGTGTGTCGTTATTATTGAATGAGAAGTCCTGCCCGCCCACTTCACGCCACTATTTGATCCAGATCTTAGCGTTTTGCTGTAGTAACACAGTAGCAGCCACACTCATCACGTCAGACAACACTGATGAACACTCAGTCATCCGTGAAGGTTCTGCTGTTCCCCTCCACTCACATTAATCTGTTTACACCAGCCTGGTTTTTTTTATTTTGGTTAGAAATTTAAAAAAAAATAATCTAACATGATTGCCCTTTATTCTGAAATATTGTGGTTTGTAGACACGAGTGAGTCGCATTAATTGCGCTTTTATTTATTACTGTGGAGCAGGAGAGGTTGGGCCTGTTTAGTGCCTGAGGCTTGTAAATCTGTGCCAACTATGTTGCTGCAGCTGGAGGCCAGAGATGCCAGTGAAGTGTAAACACATTTTCACCTCTGAGCCACTGAATGTCGAACAGCGGCAAACTTGAAATAAAAAAAAAAAAATGTTGGTTTTAATTTTGCCCTGGTTTTTGATTTTTTTTTATTTCCGTCCTGCAGACTCGGACAGCAGCAAAGTCATCTGCTGCCAAGACGACCATTTTAATACTGTGGGTCACTGGATAAAGCAGCCGTCACGGTCTCCACAACAGCAATGGTAAAGTTTTCATTTTTCAAGTCTTACTGCGTGTTGTTTATAGGGCAGAGGATATCCAGGCATTTATATTAAATACCAGTGTTAACAGGACAAATGATTGTGACCCATCTGATGCAGCCAGCATGTTGTTGTTCCATGATGCCCGGGGCTTTGGGAACACATGCTGGCTGCTTTCACATCACCGCCATCACTCTCCCATAACTTGGCTTTGGTTGCCTGTGCATACCCTCTGCTTGTGTAATGACTAGTTTTAGAAGCTTGACCTCTGTGTTCAGTATTTCAATTCATCAAAGAAGGTCAGAGGAAGGAGGTCTTAGTTTGGTGGCCCGTTTAATCTTGATAAATGTTTTTTCCAGGTTGAGCAGGAGCTATTTCATAAAGCTGGATTAGTAAAGTTAGTTGAATAACTGGTCTGAATAGAACCTCGACTGAAGTTTGAGGAGCTGCTGCATAAATGTGTTAATCTGGTTAATTGTCCCAGGGTAATTCAAGATGAGGTATTAATGTATTTTCAAGAGTAAAAGTTAGACTTTTATTTGTGGAATGCGAGGTAATAAATCTCGTGCACATTCTTGTCATGCATTGAAGTCTGGGTAGTGTTACGATGGGAATGCTTTGATTGAAACTAGTCTCGTCTAGCCTTGTGACAGATATGTTTCCCTTAAATTCACGCTGTTGTTTCTTTTCACCACTAGCCACCACCAATGCGCCACCGCGCCATGCGTGTCTTCATGAATGACGACCGCCATGTTATGGCAAAACACTCTGCCATCTACCCGACACAGGAAGAGCTGGAAAGTGTACAAAACATGGTGTCTCACACAGAGAGAGCACTCAAGGCCGTCTCTGACTGGCTGGATAAACAGGAAAAAGGGACGACAAAGTCTGACTCAGGCACAGAGACTGATAAAGAAAGGTGAGATGTTGGAGACTTTGGTGAGTAAACAAGTACCTTTTTAAAACCAAATCTGACTTTGTTTCATTTTATTCTTCTCCACTGTGCATCCGGTGTCTTTTCAAAGTGAGCATAAGGATCAGGCCACCCGCTCTCTGCGTGGCGTCATGAGGGTGGGACTGGTTGCTAAAGGCCTGTTACTGAAGGGGGACCTGGACCTAGAGCTGGTGCTCCTTTGTAAGGACAAGCCTACCATCAATCTGCTGAAGAAGGTGTCTGAAAACCTTGTTACACAGCTCAAGGTGAGAAGTGTGCCGATTCACTCTATATTCGGAAAGGTTTTATTTAACTATAACATTGCTGATTCAGATAACTTGAAACTAAACTAAAACTAGATGTGATTTAACACAAATAAAAATAAAAAGTAGATTTAGAAAAAGGCAAATTAAGTGAGCAAACGTTTATAAACTATATTAGTTTTAGTCTTTGTGGTGCATCTGAAGCTTTGGGTCATGTCTTTATAGAGGGTTTGGGGTACCTACGTGGCTGTGATGCTACTTATATTGTAATGCCTGTAAAGTCTTAGCCTTACCAAACATATTTCTCATTATAGTAATTGGAAAAACTAAAGTGGCACATTTTAGAACAATAAAAACTAAACTGAAACAAGCAGAAGCTGAAAGCTAACTGAAATTAAACTGAGTTGGCAAAATTCTTTTCAATTTTGACATGACTGATGTTCTGGGTGTCCGTGTCATCCTGTGCAGTAAGGACAAACAAAACTTCCCACTGGCAGCACACAAGCAATGACTCCGACCCAAAAAGCAGCTCCTCTTTCTGTGAGCTGGGAAGAGGAAATGTAAAGCTAAAATGAATTCAAGCGTGTAGTAAACCAATGAAAATGTTATTTGGCTGAAATCGTCCGCCTGCCAGTATTTGTATTTTAAACGTATTGATTAACGATGTGTTAGGCCCAGAAAGCTTGTATTTTCGGGTTAGCCCTTCACACTTGGGAGTACTTTTTAATTAAAATTTCAGTAAATGTAAGCATTAAATAAGCTAATCAGAAGCGTCTCGCTTGGGTGAAAACTCCTCTGACCCAAAAGTGTCTGCAGACGGACACATTTGTGAGAACAATGATAGTAATGGGTAGTGCTGGGCGATATGACGATATATATCGTGTGGACGATAGAAAAGTGTCTATCGTGCCATTTGTCTTCTATCGTTTATATCGTTTCTAACCCGAATTTTACAAATTATTACATAAAATATATCATTAACCCTTTACAACCGGTGGGAGCAGGCACACTCCGTTTTGCCTAACTATTTTTAAATCCCTGTAGAACTGTAACCACGTAAGGTAGCGCAATAATGTTTTTTTTGCATATGAAACCGTAGGGGTTGTACTTGCATCTTATTCCATTAGCTTGTCCTAAGTCACGGTTTTCTTCCACATATAGCTTTGCAAAAAATTGCATAAAAAGCACTTCCAGCAACAAAAACATAATATTCCAGACTTGCAGCAACAAAAACACAATATTCCGGAAACAGGCTTTGCCGATCCGATCAGCTGTTCATAACACTTCCTACGTTGGAATATAAGTCAGCGCGAACTATCTTTTGTCCGCCATTACCTGTCCGAAACCGGAAGTGACGTCATGTTCGCGGAAAATGTAGTTTTTTAAGCTTCAAAGTCTATGTTGGTATTTTTAAAAGTTATGTTTGACTTTATGCTCTTCCGTATCGTTTCTGGGATGCTTAGAAGTCAAATTACACTGTTGGAAATAGTTTATTTTGATGCACATGCTGTGTTTTTGCAAATTTGCATTTATTTATTTTCATTTTTCCTGTAGTATATAAAAATTTGTGTATCTCAAAAATAAAACTATGAAGACACTCAAAATAAATAAATGTAAAGATAAGCTCTGGCGGACTTGGTTCTATTGTAGGTCTTAAAGGGTTAAATAGCCTGTGCAAATATATTAGTGTTGTCTTCTCACTATACATACTCTTAACTTTATGCAAGAGAAAATAAAGTGTAAAAAAATATTTTTTGCAAAGAAACTCTGTCTTGTGGTTTCGCAACATGGTGCTGCTTTACGTGCACCCGGATTTGCGACATGCTTTACAGTAACTCAAAACAAATACTGCACCCTCTCCACTCGCTGTTTAAAGACTGCATACTTTCCAGATGACCACAGGTCAGGTGGTATATCGTGATATATATCGTTATTGTGATATAAAATAATTCATATCGTGATAAATATTTTTTCCATATCGCCCAGCACTAGTAATGGGTATTATGGAAAAGCTAGTCGTTGCCTTTGTTCTTGTGAAAGTGAAATCTGCGATTGCCTCACCAGTGAGAATTTGGTTGGATGAGAACATATCCATTGATATAAGCCTTGAGATTACATCTGTACTGGTATGTAAACTGTTGGGGAAAAGTTACTGGTAGCAGTTTTAATAAAACAAAATGATCTAGGACCAAGAATCTATATTTGCTAGCTTCATAGATTTCTATAATAACTCAATATCTTTAAAATGAAACAAGACATTAGGGCTTTTTATAAACCCAAATTTAGAGGAAAAAGAGATTTCCAAGTTTTCATTCTGGATCCCTGGGTAGTGTTATGTTACGTGTTTTTTTCTTAAGGAAATCCTACAGTTGTATAGTCTTTGGTATCCCTACACGTGCCCTCCTTCATGACTGGATAAGTTAAAGAAACCAGTGTCAAGTCTTTTTTTTTAAACTGTACTGATTGTCTTGTTTTCTTTCTTTCAGTTGATCACAGAAGACAAGTATGTGGTGACCCAACAGATCCGTGAAGCTAGCATCGTCATAAAGAACACCAAGGAGCCCCCTCTCACCCTCACAATTCACCTGACGTCCCCTTTGGTCCGTGAAGAGATTGAGAGGGCTGCAGCTGGAGGTAAGCTCGTGATTGAAAGCCTCAGTGTTTTTCTTTCTTTTTTCTTCTCTTTCTTCTTTTTCCCCTCTTTTTAGTGGCACCCTGTTTCCAGCAGGGAGGCCAGGCAGGTAACCAGCCTAGACAGATATTGTTTATTGGGCCTTCAATGGAGCTAGGGGACAAGAAATGCAGTCACATAATGAAAGTGTGCTATGCTTATAGCTCTCTAGACACTCTCGTAGTTCCATGTAATGTAATTGGACATTTTTGATGGCCCAATATACAGTATAGGGCAGGTAGTTTACTGACTTCTGAAGACGTGGCTTTCTCTTCCCCCTTAATGATCAAGGTCACCAAAGAAATGAAGGCTTACTGAGAATTTAACCAAATACAAAAAGAGAGACCACTTTGTTTGCATGTGTTTTATCATTGATGATGAACAGTTTGCATTGCAGCAAAAATGAGTAGCAAAACGTGCAGTGACACCCAGCAGTGGGCTATTGACAGTCTCTGATGTTGTTGAGCAGGGAAGGCTCGGGGTTGCAGATAATGACAAGGGACACTTGAAATTGCCTGTCCGACCACACCCAAAAATCCAGGGATTGGTCCCACATGTCAGCTAGTAATAATTAATGGCAATGTGAAACGTGTAGTTATTTGGATTATTGGTAGCTATACAACAAAGCATTTGTTGTATTTTGCGTTTTTTGAGTTTTCAACAATAGACCTCTACCTTGACTTTATCTGTAGCTTCGTGCTCACAGTGATGCCCAGTTTGGGACTTTATGTATTTATTTTTTCTTTCTAAGCCATCAGTTTTGCTGCAGTGTGGACTTTTTTTTATACCCACCTTTTGTGTATCTGATCATTTTTGCCTGTGGTTTCAATTCTGATTCTCTCTGTCAAGCCTTCTAGTTTGTCAATTTTTAGGGACGCTGGACCTTTGACCAACTGGCCGCTCTCTGTCTCGGAAGGGGCAAAGCGCAGTGTACCCAATCTAGGGGTGAAGGGGAGGGGCTCTACCTCCTGTTAGCGCCAGAAAAAGAAAACTAGACCGTTTTAGGCAATGAAACTAAAGCATCCATTTGAGTTGAAGCGGCTATGGAGAGACAACCTCCCATTTGATGCAACCTATAATCCCTTTATAAAGTCGCCTTTCTACGTCAGGGATTTATTTTTATTTCTTGTAATCTCTTATTTTTTACATATTCCAGTTACAACGCACTCTGCATTACAGTCATTCCAGTGGAATTTAAGTCTAATTGTTACATGCCGGGTCATGTCAAACCATATTAACTGGGAGGTTGGGAGTGTTTGGTGGTTCTCCAGTGGAGGGGTCCCCCTCCCCTTTCCCCTCCTGGCTGTGGTTTGGGAAGGCTGCCTGTGTTCCCCCTGGCCGGCTGACAGAACTCCCCTTGGTCAAACTGTACCTTGTCTTCTTATTCCACCTGCCAATAGAAACGCTTTCAGTCAACGATCCCCCGGATGTTCTGGACAGGCAGAAATGCCTAACTGCCTTGGCGTCTCTCCGCCACGCTAAGTGGTTCCAGGTTTGGATCTTGTCTTTATTTGTCTCTAAAACAGAAGTAGTTTTGAGTTTGGTTTTATGCTGTTTGTCTTTTATTTGGGCGTTCCATGTGTTTTTTGTTTTTCTTTCTTTTTCTTTTTTAAAATTTACTCTTTTGAAGTGTACTTCCTGTAGTAATTCTTGATGACCTGGATGTTTGTTTCTTAGGAAACCTTTGTCATCGCACTGTTGTAGAGTTGTTTTACTCACATAACAGATTTTTATTGCTTTATCATTTCATAAACTGAGAAATTGTTGCTTTTCAGTCCCTGATTTTCTTTGTTTTCACATTTAGCTTAACAGCTTCTAACTCAAATCAGTAAAAAAAATTTAAAAAAAAGGGGGGGGGGGAACTAATCCATGGTTTGTCCAGGTGCAATATTTCTCTAATGTCAGTGTTGCTGTGAGTGCTTTGTCATTATTTTCACACTTCTGCAAGTCGCAAGCTCCACTTTTGGTAGTTTTCTGAGAAAGGGTTCCTTGTAGTTAACTGTGTTTGATTATATCTCATTGTAGTATTTTCGCCTGTTTCATTTCTGGCTTTGACACTATAACGATCAGTGCTCCATCTCTGCAGCTTGTTATTGTAGAGTATGTGGCCTCAGCTGTTTCTGCTCTCTGGCTGTTTCTGTTACTCTGTGTGCCACGAAAGCAGCAGAAATATTGCACCTTGAGTCATATTTTAAACTTCCTTTGCCACTAACTTAGTCATGGCCTCTTTTAATGACAGCACATGTAATCATATCCTCTGAAATAACACACTTGTTAATCATTTTAAAGTTGCCATAAAGTTTGAGGTGGCTTTAGTCGCACATTCATATGCATGCTTTTTTCCTACAAACAGAAACAAGCAGTAACTACACCATCGATCATGTTGCTATTTTTTTGCAGACATAATTAGGCTCTTCCACCAAAGTGATCAAACACCATTCTGTCACCTAATCTCTCTGGACATTTACCATAATGACAAAGCTAAGCTGCTGTAGTCTGTGTGGCTTCATTTTTATCTTTCCACAAATTTGAATATTTATCTTGCTTTTTGTTGCGTACAGTCTGCTTTTCTGTTGTGTTGTTGTTGTTGTTTTTTTTCTTGTTTTTCTTGTTGTTCTGTTTTTTGTTTAACTAAGGCTGTTTGTCCCCCTCGTACCCCTCCCCCCACCCCTTCTTGTTTCCTCAGGCTAGAGCCAATGGGCTTCGCTCCTGTGTCATTGTCATCCGGATCCTAAGGGACTTATGCGCCCGCGTCCCCACATGGGCCCCACTCCGGGGCTGGGTGAGTAAAAGAAAACAGCCTTATTATCAAGTCTTTAAAAAAAAATATATATATATATATAAAAAAAAAAAAAAAAATACCCATCTCGCCCCTGCGGGCGGTTTTTATCCTTCAAGCTCGGGTCCTCTACCAGAGGCCTGGGAGCTTGAGGGTCCTGCGCAGTATCTTAGCTGTTCCCAGGACTGCGCTCTTCTGGACAGAGATCTCCGATGTTGTTCCCGGGATCTGCTGGAGCCACTCGCCTAGCTTGGGAGTCACCGCACCTAGTGCTCCGATTACTACGGGGACCACCGTTACCTTCACCCTCCACATCCTCTCGAGCTCTTCTCTGAGCCCTTGGTATTTCTCCAGCTTCTCGTGTTCCTTCTTCCTGATATTGCTGTCATTCGGAACCGCTACATTGATCACTACAGCCGTCTTCTTCTGTTTGTCTACCACCACTATGTCCGGTTGGTTAGCCACCACCATTTTGTCCGTCTGTATCTGGAAGTCCCACAGGATCTTAGCTCGGTCATTCTCCATCACCCTTGGGGGCATCTCCCATTTTGACCTCGGGACTTCCAGGTTATACTCGGCACAGATGTTTCTGTATACTATGCCGGCCACTTGGTTATGGTGTTCCATGTATGCCTTGTCTGCTAGCATCTTGCACCCTGCTGTTATGTGCTGGATTGTCTCTGGGGCATCTTTACACAGCCTGCACCTGGGGTCTTGCCTGGTGTGATAGACCCCAGCCTCTATGGATCTTGTACTCAGAGCTTGTTCTTGTGCTGCCATGATTAGTGCTTCTGTGCTGTCTTTCAGTCCAGCTTTGTCCAGCCACTGGTAGGATTTCTGGATATCAGCCACCTCCTCTATCTGCCGGTGGTACATACCGTGCAGGGGCCTGTCCTTCCATGATGGTTCCTCGCCTTCCTCCTCTTTCTTGGGTTTCTGCTGCCTGAGGTATTCACTGAGCACGCTGTCAGTTGGGGCCATCTTCGTGATGTATTCGTGGATGTTTCTTGTCTCATCCTGGACTGTGGTGCTGACACTCACCAGTCCCCGGCCTCTTTCCTTCCGCTTAGCGTACAGCCTCAGGGTGCTGGACTTGGGGTGAAACCCTCCATGCATGGTCAGGAGCTTTCTTGTCTTTATGTCAGTGGCTTCTATCTCCTCCTTTGGCCAGCCTGATCACGGGCAGGGCGTAGGTGTTGATGGCCCGGATCTTGTTCTTACCGTTCAGCTGACTCCTCAGGACTTGCCTGACCCTCTGCAGGTACTTGATGGTTGCAGCTTTCCTAGCGGCCTCTTCATGGTTCCCATTTGCCTGCGGGATCCCCAGGTACTTGTAACTGTCCTCTATGTCTGCAATGTTGCCTTCTGGTAGTTCAATCCCCTCAGTTCTGACTACCTTCCCTCTCTTTGTTACCATCCGACTACACTTCTCCAGTCCGAACGACATTCCAATGTCATTGCTATATAGCCTGGTAGTGTGGATCAGTGAATCGATGTCTCGTTCACTCTTGGCATACAGCTTGATGTCATCCATGTACAGGAGGTGGCTGACAACCGCTCCGTTTCGTAGTCGGTATCCGTAGCCAGTCTTGTTAATGATCTCACTGAGGGGGTTCAGGCCTATGCAGAACAGCAGTGGGGACAGAGAATCTCCTTGGTAGATCCCGCACTTGATGGTGACTTGTGCTATGGGCTTGGAGTTGGCCTCTAGTGTTGTACGCCACATCCCCATTGAGTTCCTGATGAAGGCTCTTAGGGTCCTGTTGATCTTGTACAATTCTAGGCATTCCAGTATCCAGCTGTGGGGCATTGAGTCATAGGCCTTCTTGTAATCAATCCAGGCAGTGCACAGGTTGGTCAGTCTGGTCTTGCAGTCTCGGCTGACTGTTCTGTCTACCAGTAGCTGGTGTTTTGCGCCTCTGGTATTCTTGCCAATCCCTTTCTGTGCCCCGCTCATGTATTGACCCATGTGCCTGTTCATCTTAGCCGATATGATGCCTGACAGGAGCTTCCATGTAGTACTGAGGCAGGTTATTGGTCGGTAGTTGGATGGGACCGGTCCCTTCTTGGGGTCCTTGGGGATCAGGACCATTCCGGGTGTCTCTCGTTAACTAGCAGCTGGTTCATTTGTGCTGCCAGACGCTCGTGGAGTGCAGTCAGCTTCTTCAGCCAGTAGGCGTGAACCATGTCGGGCCCTGGTGCTGTCCAACTCTTCATACTGGAGACCCTTTCTTGGATGTCTGCCACTGTGATGGTTACTGGACCCTGTTCAGGGAGGTCGCTATGGTCTGCCCTCAGATCCACTAGCCACTGAGCATTGCCGTTATGGGTTGCATCCTTCTCCCATATGCTCTTCCAGTATTGCTCCGTCTCCAGCCTTGGTGGTGCTGTTCTCTTATTGTTCCCTTGCCACTGAGAGTACACCTTTGCTGGTTCTGTGGAGAACAGCTGGTTTATTCTCCTGCCTTCTATCTCTCTGGTGTACCTTCTCAAGCGGCTGGCCAAGGCTGTGAGTCTTTGCTTGGCAGTTTCCAAGGCCTCAGGTATGGACAGCTTGCTGTATTTCTTATGCACCTTCTTTGTCGCGCCTTTCTGCAACTCCGTTAGTTGGCTAACCTCCCTTCGTGCTACTTTGATCTTGCCCTCTAGCCTCCTTCTCCATGGAGGGTACTGCCCCTTGTGGCTGTTCAACTTGTAGCCAAGCATCTCACTGATCACTGCTGCCGTATTGTAGATCAGCTTGTTAGTGTCGGTAATTGTGGTTGTAGGTATCATCCGTAGTGCTGCATTAACATCATCTAGCAGACCTTCTGAGGGTACTTCACGTAATCTTGGTAACCGGCTACGGGGAATCCAGGTTTCAAGCTTGGCCATGATCCTATCTTTCAGGTCAGTTCCTCTCGCACTCAACGATCCTTCTCCTATCGCACTTGGGGCTATGTACCCAATCTCGGGTGGGGGTGATGATATCTCCCCCCTGACCTGGCGTCCTGACTCCTCCTTGCCGTAGCATTTATGTTGTACCTCGTCAATCTCTAGCTGTGAGAGCAGTCCCTTCTTTCGAATGTTGGAACACTGAGCTGCTAGTTGTTTCGCCGTCATTGTGGATGTTGGGTATCGAAGAATCCATAGGTCCCTCATCCTATTCATGTAACCCCTTCCGCCAGGGTTACTTGCATAGTAGCATTCCAACAACGCTCTGTTTTCGTGTCTTGCCCACCGATGCCTTCTTGTTCCAGTAGCCCACTTGTCGTCAGGGTGCCCTGGTTCCTCAACACCTGACGCGGACCTTGTTGATCCGGGCGACGTCCGAGCCGGCATGCCTTCATATTTATCTGTCTCGCTCATGTCTGTGGTAGGCTCGCTTAGCATAGGGGGTCTAGCCTTAGGACCCTTACTGGATACAGACGCCCCAGGCGGGAATCGAACTTGCGATCCTCTGCTCCAAAGGCAGCCACTGATAGATAGATAGATATATATATGTGTGCATGCTGATTGTGCCTTTTTAGGACTATCAGATATGTTGAATAAATATTGCCTAAGGCTGATGAAAATGTCAAAAAAGAAACTTTAAAATTCCTTTGTTATTGCTTTCAAGACACCACTATCTCACGTTCTAATACTATGACCTGAAATCTCTTTGTGTAAGTAACTGGGCTTAAAAATAGCATCCTATCTCTCATGCTTTGCAGCCATTGGAGCTGATCTGTGAGAAAGCCATTGGCACAGGGAACCGGCCCATGGGTGCAGGAGAGGCTCTGCGGAGGGTTTTAGAATGTCTGGCTTCAGGAATCCTCATGGCAGGTATACACCTGAGATCTCTTCTCAAAACTTTAATTGTGCAAGTGTAATTGTACTTGTTTGGTTTGTGTGCTTATTTCTAAGCACACGCCAATGCTGTCGTTTGTTTATGTTGTAAGATGGGCCTGGAATTTCGGATCCATGTGAGAAGGAGCCAACAGATGCAATTGGTCATTTGGACCAGCAGCAAAGAGAAGACATCACAGCAAGTGCACAAGTTAGTGTGATTAAGTGTGTGTGTGGGTGGCAGCAGCAGTGCCTCAAAAAGGCCCCAAGAGGCTGGCTACAAAAGCAGGCTCATGTCCATCGACATCCGTGTTTAAATTCCCAAATATGCAGCAAAGGAAGAAAAATCATGTTTACAGCCTGGTACAAAAAAAAAAAAAACAGCCTAACACGATCTGCATGGAGAGAGATTTGTTTATTTTATATTTTTAACTGATTTCAAATTTAGGTTTAAAATTGGGGTCATTGAAAAAAAAAAAATCCAGTACTTTTAAACTCTGTTGCTTAACTTGAGTTAGCTGGTTTCTATGATGCAGTCAAGCAGTTTATGCTTGCAGCATGCTGATGAGTTTTGCTAGCCATAGCTGGTGACTTAGCACTTTACCCTGTTGTCCAAATATAGTCACTTCTGACTTAAAATAAATGAATAAACAAAGCAATGGCTCAGACACTAACAACAGGGCTTCATAAACCAGTGAGTGATGTCATCGTGTCTGTGTCCTTCTTTCATATACAGTCTGTGTTCTGCATATTCATAAATGGGTATATAGTTAACATCATGTGCTTGTTGTCCTCAGCATGCCTTAAGGCTGTCAGCTTTTGGACAGCTTCACAAAGTGCTTGGAATGGATCCACTTCCTTCTAAGATGCCCAAGAAACCTCGACCTGAGACTCCTATCGATTACACAGGTAAACCTGAGATTTAAGTCGTCTACAAAAGCACAGTAGACATGGAATTTTTGTCTGTGCGTGGTGTATATTTAATATGTATTTAGTATAATTTGAATGGTCTCATTGCACAACTTTGGTTGTTGTGTTTCAGTGCAAATCCCACCCAGTACAGCATATGCACCACCAATGAAGAGGCCTATCGAGGAAGAAGAGGGTACTGATGACAAGAGTCCCAATAAAAAGAAGAAAAAACTGCAGAAGAAATGTAAGTGCTCTTTTAGCTCGAGTTGCATGTGAACCTTTAGCACATGTTTGAGTCCAGTAGGTTTGGCAGGTGTGTGTGTGTGTGTGTGTGTGTGTGTGTGTGTGTGTGTGTGTGTGTGTGTGTGTGTGTGTGTGTGTGTGTGTGTGTGCGCGCGTGCGTGCGTGCGTGCGCGTGCGCTTATCTGGGCATGGCAGAACAATCTGTGCCCAGGTAGGTGCGGAAGAGACACGCTTGGGTGATCAGATGTGAAGTTCAGCTGTATCAGAAATCATGAAGTGTGCTGCCATTGATAATGTTTCTTTTTGAATTAAATTAACAATTTTGATGTTTGTTCACTTTCAATATGTTAAAAAAGATGTTTGGTTTTAAAAATTATAACTAGATTACTACTTTCTGGTCAAAGAAATTTCACTAGTCTGATAATTAAAGTAAAACATTTTGATTTTACTGTATGTTATTATTGTTATCATAATGCTGTTTTTCTGACTTTATCACCAGCTGCAGAGGAGAAGGCTGAGCCTCCCCAAGCCATGAATGCCCTAATGAGGCTCAATCAGTTAAAGCCAGGACTACAGTATAAGCTGATCTCCCAGACTGGCCCAGTTCATGTTCCTGTCTTTACAATGGCTGTAGAGGTAGATGGCAAGACATTTGAGGCTTCAGGCCCATCAAAACGCACTGCCAAGCTGCACGTAGCTGTAAAGGTAGGCAAAACATTTGCAAGACTGTCTGAAATGCATATTAGATTTCATTGTTGCCTTAAACCTCAGTGTCTTTTTCTTATTCTGTCTTTTTGTAGTTAGACTTTATTCTTGCGTCTTTTTAACCTACACTGAATCTTCTGTGGGCACCTTTTAGGTTTTACAGGACATGGGCCTGCCCACTGGAGTAGAACTAAAGTCTCCTGAGCCGGCAGTAAAAGCAGACGAGGCAGTAGTAGCAAACACTGTGGAACAACAGAAGCCAGTAGTGCCACCTGTCGAAACTATCACTGCTACCGCAGGAGCAGCTAATGCAGAAAGCACTGAAGCTGCAGAGGTATGTGTGTCAGCAACCAGCTTTTGGGTTGTTTCCTGTACTGCTTAATGTGTCATTTTACCCACCATCTCTTTCTTATCAGACTGCTCGCCAGCAGGGACCAATCCTCACTAAACACGGCAAGAACCCAGTGATGGAGCTGAATGAGAAGCGTCGAGGCCTCAAGTATGAGCTCATATCAGAGACCGGCGGCAGCCACGACAAACGTTTTGTCATGGAGGTGGAGATCGACGGGCAGAAGTTCCAGGGCACAGGATCCAATAAAAAGGTGGCTAAGGCTTATGCAGCTCTGGCTGCACTGGAACGGCTCTTCCCTGAAGGCTCTGCACCTGAGGCTGCTAAAAAGAAAAAGGGACCACCCATGGTAAGCATCCCATTTCAAAAGTCCAGGCCCAAGATTTTTGCTTAAAGCATGTTTGTAGTTAAAGTAACTGTGGTGCATGTTGTATTTTGTGTACATCAGTTCCTGCACAGCTCAGTGGTAATGTACCATGACAGTGATGAAAGAGTAACATCCAACTCTAAGTTTACATCTTGCGTCTTGCAGTGAAGTAAAGTTGTAGGGTCTTGTGTTTGGGGGGGGGGGCGTTCTGTATTGGAACATCATATTAAAATGGCAGTAAAAGCCGTAACGATTGTACACACAACACGCCAAGTTAAGAGCTGCATGACCAGCCGAAGTGCCAAAAGAAGATTGTGTCATGTGACGTCAAAATAAGCTCATGACACAGGCAATGCAGCAAGTATAATGGCCCCATTACTGCTCACATAAAAAAATGAGGAGTTAAAATTAAACATGCTCTGTTCAGCTGTTCATCTATTTGAGTTAATTGCTGATGTTAGAAAGTAGGGCTGCACGATTTTGCATAAAATGAGAATCACGATTTTTTTTTTTTTTTGCTTAGAATTGAGATCACGATTCTCTCACGATTTTCTTTTCCAATATAAATATTTATTGCACTTATTAACTGCACATCAACTTCGTAACAGTTGAGACTGAACATAAACAATAAATGAACATAAAAACAATAAATGTCTCACATTTTGTCGTTGCCGCAAAATGTTGTACTGCTTGAAATTCCGTCTCCACCGTTGCTCGACACTGCGTGTATAGAGCAGGTAGTGCAACAATAGAAAAATAGTTGCGGGACGGCACTGTGTAGCGTTTGTCTGGGGTGTTGATCATTTTCCTAAATCCCTCGTTTTGCACAGTGTTGATGGGAGCCATATCTTTAGCCAGGCGATAAGTGATAGCCTCCGTAATTTCTTTGTGCCTGCGGGAGTTCGACGGGTATGGGGAAGCACTGTATAAGGTTCCCGTTATTGATGTTTGGGTGGTTGACCGGGACGGATTTTCTCCTGTCACTTTCTCGTCATCTCTCACGTGCTCTCCGTTTTTTTTTTTTTTGGTTTTTTTTGTTTTTTTTTCCCTGCCAATTTTAGCAGCCAGCTGGCTTCTGTATCACGTGGTATAAGGCTCCGCCCTTGTCATTTGTTGAGCAGGAAGAGTGAGCGCTTGTTTTCATGCAGATTTTGTCCCGGATCAAAATGCGGTACAATCGTCATCTCTTTTTTTTTTTTTTCTTTTTTTTTTTCTTTTTCTTCTAAATCGTTTTCATTTGGAAATGAGATCGCACATAAGTATGAATTGAGATCGCGATTTTCTAACGATTAATTGTGCAGCCCTATTAGAAAGGATTGTGTCACATCTTAAAAACATGAGACGGTTGCCTCTTAACAGGCTGACAAGTGAATTCTATCTGAAGGATGCACAACAGAAGTATCTGCAAAAAAACCAAAGGGGGAAAAACACTTTAATGAGTATCTTTCTTCAATGCTCTCTTCCACTCCCACTGCTATCTTGGATTTGGCTGTCAAGAGAAAATTATAGTCCATTGTAGGGCTTGCAATAAATGGAAATCTTCTGGTTAATGGTGGCAAACGCTGGCTCTCCTGATAAAAATAATCTGCAGTTCATCCATGTTATGTAGCAAAATACTATCTTGAGTGGATGCTGTTAGCCAGTTTACCCAGACTGGTGAGCTGATCTGGTAACTAACTACTTAATCTGCTAATGGCATGAACTATGGCTAGGTTACAGCTAACTGGTTAACAGTAGGGCTGCTCAATTAATCGAATTTTAATCTCGATTACGATCTGGGTTTTCAACGATCATTAAAAATGACTGAGCCGATTATTAGCACCTCCCTCGTGCTTTACTCTCGCGCTGCTCCGTGTGGCAAATCGAGCGCACCTCTCTGCGTTTCGAACACGCGTCACAACAATTAAGAGGACCCGAGGGAAGCTCGGAAAGCTAAGCAGAAGTTATTTGGAGAGGAGAGGATAATGGCTGCTGAAGAAAGAATGCCGTTGGTTGAAAAGAGAGGTAAAACGACTTCAGTGGTGTGGAAACCAATGTTCCCTCTAAGCTGCGCACGTGCGCAATTGCGCACTGCTGGCACGGTCTCTGCGCACAGAAAATCTGCGTTGTGCACAAAAAAAAAATCTAACCTGAATTGAAATTAAAATTAAAACTTTAACAATTCTGTTTTGCAGTGTTAGTCAGTGACTGGCTGCTCCTGTATGGGATTAGAAAGATGCCACCTTATCCCATAGTCCAGCCAATAATGCGATTCACATTCGTATATACGCAGCTAATCAACGTGGTTAACAGGCTATGACAGCGTCCTTATGTGCCGACACCGGTGTTTTAGCTAGCAAAGCGGCGTGGCTGATGTGGAGTGAAGCCACGTTAATGACAACGTGTCCAACCATTGGAGATGTGAGCAGGACAGACGGAACAACTGACGGAAAAAGTGTGGATTTTATACCAGTTTTTAAATTGTGTTGATAGGCCACGTAAAACCAGAGTTTTTGATAAAAATATCTGCAATGTTTGGTTTTCTTCCTGAATACTGTTGTTGTTTATAGTTACTGCGGGAAGAAACGGTAAAAACGGCGTTTTATAAGGAAAGCGCTCGAAAGCGCTCTCCACCTGTGAGCAAAAACAAAACCAAACCCCCACCCTTTCCTATTGGTCGAAAAAAGTACCGTGTCGACCAATCAAAAAATGATATGGCAACGTGGCATCTAGTTGTTAAGAAACGGGGGGAAGTTTTAGGAGTGACGGCGGTGTTCTGAGATGTGAGAGATTTGAGACGTTTAGCGCAAATCTTGTGTAGTTAGTGTGTAGCGTAGTCAATAGTTTTGTTGTGTGTCAGAACAATGAGGCGACTGCTGAATGTTAAGGTTCAAGGTTCTTTATTTGTCACATGCATAGTTATACAAGTATAACACACAGTGAAATGTATCCTGACACGCTCCTCAACATGTGCAAAAAAAAAGGGGGGGGGGGGGGGGGGGTAGAGGAATAACATATTTTTTTTATTTATATATATATATATATATATATATATATATATATATATATATATATATATATATATATATATATATATATATATATATATATAAAAAAAAAATATAGTATATACATTGGGTGAATGTGCAGTAGTAGCAGCAAGCAGGTGAATTCTGTACATTAATATGAATAGACATCTGACTATTTTACAGAATGGACAATATAAACATATTTAAAGTTAAAGGAATTGAGTGTCTGGAGGAGAGTCTCAGTCAATTATAGATGATGTGAGAGGGCGGGTGTGTGTGTGTGTGTGGGGAGAGCAATCCTGCAGCAGCGTTCTGCTGTACGGATCACTCTCTGGAGAGCTTTTTGGTCCTTCACACAGCTGTTTCCAAACCACGATGTCATGTTCTGTGTGAGGATGCTCTCCACAGCGCCTGTATAGAAGATCCTGAGGATCTTTGGAGAGACCCTTAACTTCCTCAGTTGTCGTAGGTGATACAGGCGCTGCCTAGCCTTTTTGGTCTGGGCCTGAATGTGGGCAGCCCATGTCAGGTCTGAGGAGATGTGGACGCCAAGATACTTAAAGGACTGCACCCTCTCTACTGGAGCTCCATTAATGATAATGGGCTTGTAGTCTCTGTGCTGACTCCTTCTGAAGTCCACCACCAGCTCCTTGGTCTTGCCGACGTTCAGCTGGAGGTGGTTGTCCTGGCACCATGATGCCAGATTCTTCACTTCGTCCATGTAGGCCGCCTCATCGCTGTTGGAGATGGCACCCAACATCACTGTGTCGTCAGCAAACTTCACAATGGTGTTGGAGCCGTGGGTGGCCACACAGTCTGAAGTGTAGAGGGAGTAGAGCAGTGGCGAGAGGACACACCCCTGTGGTGCTCCTGTGTTGATGGTGATGCTGTCGGAGACACACCTACCCACCCTCACCACCTGAGTTCTGCCAGTGAGGAAGTCCAACACCCACGCACACAGACGGCTGTTGAGTCCCAGATCCCTCAACTTTGTGAACAGTCTGCTGGGCACTATTGTGTTAAACGCTGAACTGTAATCAACAAACAGCATTCTCACATAGTTACCCTGTTTCTTGTCCACGTGGCTGAGGATGGCGTCCTCAGTGGATCTGTTGGGTCGGTAGGCGAACTGGAGCGGATCTGTGGTGTCTGGGATGGAGGAGGAGATGATGTTCTTCAGCAGCCTCTCAAACACCTTCATTACTACCGAGGTCAGCGCAACTGGCCGGTAATCGTTCAGGGATGAGGGTTTGCTGTTCTTGGGCACCGGGATGATGGTGGATCTTTTGAAGCATGTGGGGACCACAGACTTCGCCAGGGACTCGTTGAAGATGTAAGTGAACACACCTGCTAGCTGGTCAGCACAGCAGCGCAGCAGACGGCCGGTGATGCCGTCTGGCCCCGCCGCTTTCCTTGTGTTCACTCTCCTCAATGCCACTCGGACGTCATGCTCCGCGATGCTGGTCACCGGTCTCTCGCTGATGACGTCACTGTCCTCGGTAGTCAGGCGGTAGATGGCATTAGCCGCCTGGCTAACCTCGAAACGGGCGTAGAACTGGTTCAGCTCATTGGTGAATGCAGAGTCGGCGTTAATCGGCGCAGTGTCCCTGGGTTTGTAGTCCGTAATGGTGCGTAGTCCGTGCCACATACTCCGTGTGTCGCCCTGGAGGAAGCGGGACTCCACACGCTCCCGGTACCGGCGTTTAGCATCTCTCACCGCGCGCCACACGCCGTATGAGGCCGCTTTGTAGGCGCTCATATCGCCAGTGGCGAGACCCGCGTTGTAGGTGGCGGTCCTGGCGTTTACTGCAGCGCGGATCGATCTGTCCATCCACGGTTTCTGGTTTGGGAATGTGGTGACTCTCGCAGTGGGGATAATCTCCTCCGCTAGCATATTGACGAAGCATACTGCTACTTCCGTAAACTCGTTGATGTCGACTGCGCATGCTCTGAACATGTCCCAGTCGACGTCGTCGAGTGCGTCCTGTAGCGTAGCTTCTGATTGGGCAGACCACCGTTTCACCTCCCTCGTGGTTACTTCTTCCCTCCGTATGTTTTGTTTATACTGGGGAATGAGGAAGATGGCGTTGTGGTCAGACTTCCCAAAAGCCGGGTGTGAGACAGCTTTGTAGCCCTGCTTGTATGGCGTGTAGCAGTGATCCAAAATTCGATCCCCCCTCGTTGGACACGAGACATGCTGGTAAAAGTTTGGCATGACTTGTCTGAGGTTCGCTTTATTAAAGTCTCCTGCTACAATGAGGGCTGCGCCCGGATCCATGTTTTGAAGCGAACTCAGCACATCATGTAGTTCGGACAAAGCCATACCTGTGTCCGCTTGGGGTGGGATGTAGACCACCGTGGCGATGACCGAGGTGAACTCACGGGGCAGATAGAAAGGGCGGCACTTAATGCTCAGGAATTCCAGATGTGGCGAGCAGCTGCTGGAAAGAGTAGAAATGCTCCTGGCATCACACCACTTTCTGTTTACCATGAAGCACACTCCTCCACCTTTGGTTTTGTTCGACTCTGCCGTTCTGTCAGCGCGGAGCACAAAGAATGAATCCGACGGAGTTATGGCCTGGTCCGGCACGGTGGGGGTCAGCCATGTCTCCGTGAAGCACAGAATGTTGCAGTCCAATGTTCCCTCTAATTTTTCACGTGTCTGAGCGAACACACAAGCTCCCTGAGCGATCCCTTGGACCACTGTGAGCGACATCAGACGTGTGCAATGTGGTCACGCCAGCGTCAAATCCATCCAAGTTACATGGTTTATTAAGATAATCAAATTACAGCATTTACATTTATGTTAGACTACTTTTAATTAACTGCTTTAGCCCACTTACAATGAAAATGAAAAAAAAAAAAAAAATCTTGTTCATGACCTGTGTAGTATGTTAACACTATTGGAAGTAAAAATAACTTGAACTCCAATTTTGAAAACACAACTCTGTTCTTTTTTTTTTTTTTTAAATAAAGCTCTGTATTATGAGTCTGTGGTCTTGGAGAGAGTCCTGTAACTCTCTGTCTGCAAAATATAGTATATAATGACCAATGCTGGGCAATTAATTATATAGTTCTTTAAAAAAAAGTAACTGAGTTTTGCAAACAACAAAGTTTTTTGCAGCTATTTTTTTAAATGCAGCCAAGGTGTTTTTAAATAAACATTTCAAACTATTTACAGAACAATCAGCTGTTCTGCATCAAATTTGATGCCACACAAATTATTTGTGCCGCTGCAAACAATAATTTCTGTCCACTGTGAGATAAAGGAGAACAACAGCCTGATACCTGCAGGCCTGACAATAGGAGATGTATCACTGCTGTAACACCTGTAACATTCAGCAGTCGCCTAATTGTTCTGACACACACAACAAAAACTACACTACACACTAACTACACAAGATTTGCGCTAAACGTCGCAAATCTCTCACATCTCAAAACACCGCCGTCACTCCTAAAACTTCCTCCCGTGTCTTAACAACTAGATGCCACGTTGCCATATCATTTTTTGATTGGTCGACATGGTACTTTTTTGGACGAATAGGAAAGGGGGAGTGGGGTGGGGGGTTTTTGGCGGAGAGTGCTTTCGAGCCTTTTTTCTTATAAAACGCCGTTTTTACCGTTTCTTCCCGCAGTAAATATAAACAACGATAGTATTCAGGAAGAAAACCAAACATTGCATATTTTTTTATCATAACTCTGGTTTTACGTGGCCTATCAACACAATTTAAAAACTGGTATAAAGTCCACACTTTTTCCGTCAGTTGTTCCGTCTGTCCTGCTCACATCTCCAATGGTTGTACACGTTGTCATTAACGTGGCTTCACTCCACATCAGCCACGCCGCTTTGCTAGCTAAAACACCGGTGTCGGCACATAAGGACGCTGTCATAGCCTGTCAACCACGTTGATTAGCTGCGTATATACGAATGTGAATCGCATCATTGGCTGTACTATGGGATAAGGTGCCATCGTTCTAATCCCATACAGGAGCAGCCAGTCACTCACTGACTAACACTGCAAAACAGAATTATTAAAGTATTAATTTTAATTTCAAATCAGGTTAGATTTTTTTGTGCGCAACACAGATTTTCTGTGCACAGAGACCGTGCCAGCAGTGCGCAATTGTGCACGTGCGTAGCTTAGAGAGAACATTGTTGCAGTCCCTCATGTCACGTTGGAAGGTGACTCTTGCTCTTAGGTCATCGAGCTTGTTCTCCATGTATTGTACGTTGGCCAGTAGGATACTGGGCAGTGGTGCGCGATGCGCCTGCTGTCTCAGTCTGTTCCTAATGCCAGCGCGTTTCCCCCGGCGCTTCTTTGTTCTACGCCTCGGATGAGCGGCCCGTCCTTTGTTGTTCTCCGCGCCGCGTAGAATCTCTGGCGGCCAGGATGGGTCAGGTTTAAAAGTGTCCAAGATTAGATGTGCAACCTTGTCACCGATGTTTACAAGTGATCTGCCGTCGTATACTATAAGACTAGAGGATTTTGGAATGTAAACCAGTGCAAAAAATAAGTAAAAAACAAGAAAAGTGGATAGTCGGAGCGGAGCGGTCAGGAAGGCGTCTGGACGTGGCCGCGCCATCTTTTACAGGTGTTACAGGAGTGATACATCTCCTGTTGCCAAGCCTGCAGGTATCAGGCTGTTGTTCTCCTTTATCTCATAGTGGACAGAAATTATTGTTTGGAGTGGCACAAATAATTTGTGTGGCATCAGAACAGCTGATTGTTCTGTAAATAGTTTGAAATGTTTATTTAAAAACGCCTTGGCTGCATTAAAAAAATAAATAGCTGCAAAAAACTTTGTTGTTTGCCAAACTCAGTTACTTTTTTGAATTAGTAACTATATAATTAATTTCCCAACGTTGGTCATTATATCCTGTATTTTGCAGACAGAGAGTTACAGGACTCTCTCCCAGACCACAGACTCATACTCATAATACAAGTCAGAGCTTGTCTGTCTGTCTAAAAAAGTTGTTTTCAAAATTGGAGTTCAAGTTATTTTTACTTCCAATAGTGTTAACATACTACACAGGTCATGAACAGGATTTTTTTAAATTTTCATTGTAAGTGGGCTAAAGCAGTTAATTAAAAGTAGTCTAACATAAATGTAAATGCTGTAATTTGATTATTTTAATAAACCATGTAACTTGGATGGATTAGATGCTGGCGTGACCACAGTGCACACGTCTGCTGTTGCTCACAGTGGTCCAAGGGACCGCTCAGGGAGTTTGTGTGTTCGCTCAGACACATGAAAAATTAGAGGGAGCATTGGTGGAAACATTATGGGTTTGCGAAGTCAGAAGTGGATCAAATATTGTGCAGTATTTTGAAGTTCACTAAACATAGATGTTTACATTTTTCATTTATTTTTTATATTGCAAACATTTGCACTGTAATCAGTATTTGCACACTATTTTATATTATTTTTTGACAATCTTTAAAGCCATTATTCAATACATTGTTATTGTTAAATGAATATCGTCAAACAATCGAGATCTCAATTTCAGTGAAAATAATCGTGATTATCATTTTTGCCATAATCGAGCAGCCCTAGTTAACAGTTTTGTTTGCTAATGCTATTAATAGCAAAAGTATAATGGTATTGATTTGAACTCTTTACCCTTGAAAGTCTACCATGAGTAACCCTTGAAGCTGTTTTCTGGGCGGAGTGCTTCCTGTCATATTTTAGGCCTGCTTATAGAACAAAATGACTGGGTTTGCAACAGAAGTTAGCGAAGGTGGTCTCTGCCTGTGCAGCTACCCTTTGAAAACAAACTACTGTAATAGTCATCAAACAATGTCTTTATTGGCATTTACTGAGGTCTTGAAACTCACCATTAAAGGTACAGGGGAGGTCATCAAATGTTGTCTTTATGACGTAAAGAGTTAAGATATCAGCAAATAAGGTACGGCACAACGCTAAAATGAATAACTAACATTTGCTAGTGTTATTACTCATATGGGGGAAGTCGACCAGCTGTAAAATATTTTTATGTAACATGTACTTTTGTCATTGTTACTGGAAAAACAGGTATGCAGAAAGTTATGCTGAAATCCTTTTAAGTGATGTTCATTTCCTCTTTAGCACACGCCAGGGTTTGGCATGATGGGAGCCCCTGGAGCTGGAGATGTCGGCGCCCCCAGGGGCAGAGGGAGAGGAGGGCGAGGTCGTGGAAGAGGCAGAGGTTTCAATAACGGAGGCGGCTACGGCCAAGGAGGTAAAAACAGATCCTGGGTTTACTGGTACTGCTGGTAGACTTGGTCAGTGTGCTTGACACAGTGTTAAATCTCTTGAAAATAAAATTTATGTGCTCCTCCTAGGTGGCTTTGGAACATATGGTTATGGGAACAGCGCCAACTCCGGATACAGTGAGTGTCCATTTCTTCCTTTCTAATCTTGTTGTGGGTGAGAATGTAATCTTTGAGAATTTAGTCTCTGATTTACCCCGTGAGCTTCAGAATTATATATTTTTGCCAGTTTGTTAGCATAGATGTTGTCCTCCTGCATCTGGCTAGAACTCTGGGAAATGTAGTCTATTATGTAAAAATGGTTTTTCCCCCAGCCAGCAAGACCATATGCTGGGTTGTTCCCAGTTCAGTGATTTTACATTTCTCTGCTTTAAGCCACAGGATTGAATCTGGTTTTGACAAGTCGCCTTTTATGAGTACCCCTTTCTTCGTTCTGGCAGCCTGTTCTGAGGACTGACCTACATGAGCGTGACAGGAGCAGAGAAATCTAAAAAAGAAAAAAGACCAAAACAAATCAAAAATTCAGTTTGAACAAAATCTGACCAATGAGTATTTCACCTGCCACCATTTTAAGGCAGGAAAAAAATTCAAACTAAAATTTAAATCTAATTTTGATCATTTTTTTCCCTTCTCTGCCCTGTCTCACTCTTTAGGTGACTTTGTCTCAGACTGCTATGGCTACCACGAGTTTGCGACATAGATGTTCCCCCAGTCTTAGAAAATCCCAAACTGTGCTGTAGCGAGGATAAAAACGGACAAAATACTCAGTAGTTTTCCCGAAGCATCACGAACTCCCCTTCACCACCAAGTCCTCAACCCTGGGAACAAAGTGACAACTACCCTCTGCCCTGTCTTGCCAGTTCCTCTTGTCGTAACCATGGCACCTCGGGGAGATGACGTGCCACTTGCATGCATGTAGCCATAAAACCTTGTGTTCTCTCAAGTTGCCGTGGATGTACCCAAACTCCTGGATCTCCGCAAGCTGCAGGGCCGATTTGTTGCAGAGTATCTTCACCCGTCATACTGGGGGACGGGGCTTGTTTCTGGAGTGTGATTAGCTGGCAGCTGGACTATACTGCCTTTTGGATTGTTGTCAAGACCACGACGATGGCCTGGTCTCTCTCTTTGTCTTCATAACGTTTTCTTGGATGCAAATGCTGAGAACATTTCCACGTGGATTGATTTTTAGTTCACTCTTAATGCTTTTTAGTCACTCCCATGTTTTTTCCAGTTTGCTTTTAAAAAGTGGTCATGTGGTCTATTCGAAAACAAAGAAATCTACTGTTTCTGTATCACATCAGCAACACTGTTAAGTCATTACTGCACTGAATGCATGATGTTCTTATTTTGGGGATGTCTGCAGGTTTCAGTTTTCCATCTGTATTAAGTATTAAGTTCTGAACTGTAGCTGTTGGAAGACAGAGTGGATGAATTCGAAGATCTGATGCGTGTTGGAGAAGAGAAGACTTGTTCTAGCTGTTTTTATATGTTTTGGGGTTTTTTTGTTTTGTTTTTTTTAAATAAATGTGACTTCATTCATCACTGTGCTACTGCAGGCTTTGTTTTGATTGTGCGTGACAATGTATTGCCATTAAGAAACATGTAGTAGGTGCAGCCGCTGCCATGCTATGTTTGTTTTTATGACCATGCAATGCCGTTGTTTCACAGATTACTACAATAACGGAGGTACAAACGGAGGACCTGGGGCATCAGGCAGCTCATCGGTTGGCCCTCCAGCTAACACAGCACCGGGCCCAGCACAGGGATCCTATGGTTCATACTACCAGAACGATGGAGCCTACACTGCCGCTTCTGCCAGCAAGCCCCTCAAAAAGAAACCCCCTATGCACAAAGGAGGGAAAGCATCTTTTCCAGGTCCCCCAGGGACAAATAGTGGGCCTGCAGGGGGCTACCAGTCTGGCAGCGGCTCAGGGCAGGGCTCCTATAACCAGTATGGCCAGGGCTACGGGCAGGGAAAGAAAAGTTTCAACCAGAACCAGGGGGGAGCAGGTGGATACTCGTACAGCACTGCATACCCGAGCCAAGTGACAGGAGGAGCTGGAGGTAATCAAGATTACAGTTACACTGGTAAAGTGTTGGGATTTTAAGGATTCTAAGAAAAATGTTTATTTATACACATTTTCATCACTAATTGTCATCGTTTTGGTGCAGGTTTCAACAACCAGTCCGGTTACAACTCACAGGGAGGTGGAGGAGGTAGCAACCAGGGCTTTGGTTCTCAGTACCACAACTCGGTGGGCTACGGCAGAGGAGACAGCAGCATGAACTACCAGTACAGATAGACTGCGTCCCTCCATCTGTGAATCTCCAGCACCAAGCACCCCGCATCAGTGTCTCAAGCCTTCTCCAAAGAAAGTGATTGACGGCTTGCCTGTGCTCTCTGCCTTTTCTATGTTTGCTTCGTATGTGCTTTTGGTTTGTATGTAGCACATGTGGGCACAAAACGAGATATCTGGACTTTGACGTGTCAGAGCCGAGTTGTGGCTGAATTTACTGGTCTGTTTCAGTGGTCTGGTCAGTGCTTAGTCTTTTTTAAAAGTATATTATTATTTTCTTTTTTTAATCGATACTACCAGTCCCCATTCTCATCACTGAATATGAAAGCCGATGCTACAAATCACTTGCTTGCTCTGACTTGGTTTCCTTTAAAAGTTATGTGGCAACAGCATTTATTTCCACATGAAATTTAGTACAATCTTGTGGTGTTAAACTACAGGGTTGTGTGTTTTGTTTTTCTTTTGTTTTTGTAACAATTCAGTGGACCCAAAAACTACTTTTCTTCAGTGCTTGTAATTTTGGCTTATTTTGTAATTTACCTACTGTGATGTAGTTATTTTAATAAATGGTTTTGGAGATTACTGGAAAGTACACTTTACGTTCTGGTGTTTAAAGTCACATTTCTGCTCAATGTAGCTTTTGGATTGGGTGGGACTTGTTTCAGTTAATGTAAAACAAACTATGTTTGTATTAATAAAAGACTCTTATTTTGAATAAAAGCCTTCATTACAGTTTTGACTAAAAGTATCGGGTAACAGTTATATTCATATAGAGTGGGGTATTTCACAGGTAATATTAAGCAGGCTCAAAGGAAATCGGGAAACGCTACCAAAATTACAGCTATAAGCATTTGGAAACTGGGTAAAATATTAAGTTATGATTTCATTTTATTTTTAAATTATTTTTTTTTAAATTTTCATAGATGCCCCTAGCGTTATAAATGTCCTGTAATGTAGTGGCATCACTGAAGCGGAAAAGTTTGTTAAAGGTTAGTAATCAATAAAATAAAATATAGTCCGACTGTAACTATGTTATAGAAATAACGCTTTCTCACTCATCCTTTGGTCGGCAGTGGACCAAACCACTTTGAGAAACGTGGGGAGTCCGTCTTTTAAAACATATATTTATATACATAAACATCTGCCTATTATTAAACCAAAGCTTTCACTAAATTTAATGTTATTGCTATTTACAATTACATAGTTATATAAAGGGATGTGCTGAGGAGGCCAAAGCGTTTTTCGCAGAAAAAGGGATGTTAGACCACCTTGTACACCATAATATCCGCCCATACTTGGATTACCATGACAACGCAATTTTAGTCTGCTTTAGGACGGTGGCTACAAAGGAAAAAAGAAGCTTAAGTCGCTCTTTTTGAACTTGGTGCTACACAAAGACCCAGTGTAAGATAAGTAAGGATTACTTTGAGGTGTACATCAAGCAAAGTTTTTCTAGTAGAGTCCTAAAATAAAACTAGCTTTTATGGAGCTTGTAGGTAGCATAATAGGTTCAATTTCATCTATTGATAATGCCTGATAAACAATGTTTAGCTATGCAGGGGCGGATCTAGAGAAATTTTCTTAGGTTTGTATGGAAATCAAATGGGGTGGCAAAATCACAGCCTTTTTTTTCTTTACACAAATGCTGGTGTTACATTGTATAATATGTATTATATATGGTTAAAATACATCAAATGCAGTAAATGTACACATGTTTCATATAAATATAGTCTACAACTGTCTTATTTTTTAGCCCACACAATTAAACATTTCAGTTACATAAAACATGGGAAATTTGATTTTATGTACTGTATAGTCTGTATAATAAATAAGTATGTAGCCCAATAACTATAAAATCTAGACAGCTACACAACATGAGGTGGTTCAGTTACAAACACAAGTCTAACTAAATTGTCTTATTGTCTAATTAAATTGTTACATGCTTAAATTTACACAAAATGCCAGAAATCTGCACTGTCATCAACACATTTTTTCACCAAAAACTGAAACTTAATTTTTCATGATTTATTGTACGTGGCACATGCCGCCCGACGCCACCCCAGTGGATAGTAGTAGCAGTATGTGACAAGAGTCCTTGGGTAAGACACTTCACCTACCGCCTACTGGTGATGGCCAGAGGGGCCGATGGCGCGATATGGCAGCCTCGCTTCTGTCAGTCTGCCCCAGGGTAGCTTGCCTCCACCAGTGTGTGAATGTGAGAGTGAATGAATAGTGGGATTGTAAAGCGCTTTATAAATGCAATCCATTATTATTATTATTATTATTAGTCAAAAACCTTTCTATTTGGTATCCATAAAAAAGCTAAAGTAAGCATTTATTTTGTTTTATTAAAATATTAGAAATTTGATTCTGAAACAATTTCTCTGTTTGTTTCAAATTCAAAAACTAAATTGCACAGAAGTACAATATTTACGGTAACCCATTTTATGTCGCCCTAGCTACTCCTGCATGTTCGGCCTCCGAGAAAGCGACGTCACGTCCGGTCTCTTTCGGGCTTCGTAGGGCTACAGCATGGCGGACACCGGTGTGTTGGAGACGCTTTTACAGCGGGTTGAGAAGGTGGACGACGGCGTGGACAGCCTGGACGTGGCGACCAGCCTCGGGGTGGATCACCAGGTCATCGTCGGGGCCGTGAAGAGTCTCCAGGCTCTCGGTGACGTAAGTTTCACGAAGAAGCAGCGGAAGTTTGGCTGTCACAGGCAAATGCACGGTGACTGATGCAATAGGTTGAACTGACAGCCGTGTTTGTTACCTGCTGTACAGGTAATCTCAGCCGAGCTGCGCTCCTCCAAGCACTGGGAGCTGACCGAGGAGGGCACCGAGATCGCCGAGCAGGGCAGCCATGAATCCCGGGTCTTTAACTGTATCCCCCTGGAGGGCCTGGCTCAGAGCGAGCTCATGGTTAGTGTTTGAAATTGTTAATTATTATCAGAATAACAAAGAATCTAATGCATTAGGTACCTGACGGAGGTAACTTGCTGCACACTTAAGAGAAGCAAGGTTTTGATTCTTAAATATCCCTGAAAGTCCACAATATTACGAATACAACATCCACTCGGCTGTTTATGTTCAGGTTTTACGTGTATGTATTTTATGTTTGTCAAACATCTGTATTGAATTTCCCAATGTCTGCATCTCTCATGTATTTCCAGCCTTTTTTGATGTTTCAGTTAAACTTTCTTAAACTCTGCCATCATTTCTGTGTAGAAACTGCCATTTGGGAAGATCGGCTTCAGCAAGGCCATGTCCAACAAGTGGATAAGAGTGGACAAGGCCCACGAGGGTGGCCCCAGGATATTCAGGACTGTAGGTGTTCCATCATACCCGCCTTTTGTTGTCGCCTTTTCTGATTGAGGTCAGTTTTCTCATTAAGGTGTGTGTTTTTGATCCCCAGGTGGAGAGCATAGACGACCAGGTCAGGGAGAAACTGCTTCTGGTGCAGAAAGGCAACAGCACTCAGCTGGAAGAGAAAGAAAAGAATGAGCTGAAGAAGAGAAAACTGCTCTCTGAAGTGTAAGTCCTCTTGTTTAGTTAGTGGTGAATGTGTACCTTTTTCTGCCAGTAGGTGGCAGGAGACGATTAATTGATACTCAGGGGTTTCCCTGCTCATTCCAGCTTGCCTGGTATTACTGGATTCAAGTTTTAATCAAGCTCAGCAGTAATAAGAGATGAACATGCACAAAGTAGACAGACGTATCTAGAGGTCTTCAAAAACATAGTTAAGTGTATTGAATTTCATTCAGTATTGCAACAGGCAATATTTTCACTTCACATTTCTTTATGAAGTCTGCTGCTCATGGGGTTTCAGCCAAATCGCTGCAATGGTAGCTAGGAGTGTTAAACCACCAGATTTTATGTCACTTAGTGGTCTGAATCATGTTAGCTGATTTGTTTTATAGAGTTAGAAATTATTCTTACATACAGGTGGGAGGGACGGGCAAACACGTGATATATATGTTTTTAAATGGTCCCAATAAATATTTGCTGCTGCTGTTTCCAGTCATGGAAAGTGGAAGTGGAAAAAAGTCTTACAATTTCCAGAGTAAAAGCTTTAAAATGAGCTTTACTTAATCAGATTAAGGTTGTACTGACACTCCTCTGCCTCAGCATGTTTGACCCTTTAAGTCTGGTTCATTTGATTAAATGTAATGGAAGAGGTGAGATTCAGCTGCATTCAGCCTGAGTGGAAAATTCATCACTGTGCTAAATAACCGATGAATCCGTAAGGCATGGAAGCAGATGGCGTGTCACTGTGCGCTAAAAACAACCACACTTGCAGTGTGTGTGTATTAGAGTGGGCGTGGTGGTGGGAGGGGTGATGTTTACATTTGAAGGATGAAGTGAAGAATGGAGAAGAGTGATGGAGTAAAATAAGTGGAACAAATAAAGATGTACTCAGGTCCAGGATGCAAAGTAACCGCGTGTGTGTGTGTTTGGAATATGGCTTTAGTTCAGATAATATAATATTATATAATGATATTTTTAGGTAAAGTCTTTTATCCTTTTATCATTACAGCTGCATATGATCTGCTCCCCTAAAAGCTCTATAAATCTTTTATACAGGTCTGAAATGATTCTTGTGTCTTAACAGTTTACATTTGCATTCTCAACTGTTGCTCCGATGCTTTGGAATAACCTTCCCCTCCATATTAGACAAGCGTCATCAGTGTAGGTCTTTAAATCCAGATTGAAAACCTATTTTTATTCCCTGGCTTTTAACTGTGTAGGAAACTGACACCTTTCTTATTAATTTTATTGTATTTTTAATTTTGCTAGTTGTTTTGATCTGTGTTGTTCAGCACTTTGGTTTGCCTGGTGTGTTTTTTAAAGTGCTATACAAATAAACCGCCTGCCTGCATCAGCACCACTCCAATAAGCCCACAGGTGCCTAAAAGCAGCACAAATTAAGTTTAACAACCAGCTTAACTTCATTTAAACTGATGATTGAAATGTCACTCTTGTCCATAAATGTTGCACCCTCTCTGAGCTGCAGCAGAGCCCCTGCTTAAGAATAATGGATGATGTTTGGGTGGTGTAAAGAAACAGCTGTGAGGAGCGCTAGAAAAAGTAATAATGATTTGTTGGCTCTACCTAGTTGGTTTTCCCATGTTTACCCAAGTGTAGAACCAGAGCTCCTGATTGGTTTGTGAAGTCACATGGGGAGTTTGAGTAAGAAAGTTGTGTTGCTAAATTTTGCAAAGAAAGATATCTGTCTCCATCCTGCTGTTTTAATGGCTGATGTTCTGCCTGGTGTTAGATCACTTAAATGAACTCCAAGGTGTGTATTCTTCCAAAATCTTCTTATTCACAAAGAATATTGCTCATGAACTGTACGCCAGACAACAAAAGCACAACTAAGCATCCATCTCTGCTATCCTGTCAGCACTTCCCCCCCCCCGAGCACAATTTTTTTTTTTGCTTTTATTCATGTTTAAGTTTGATGGTAAATAATCCTCCCAATGTGAGACAGATTTAACCATCACATTGTAATGTGGCAGGTTTGTCACAGAGGTTCTTGTATTAACCTCACAGGATCTCTGCTAATTAGCTTCACATCAGAGTTTCTGTAGTTTAGGGAAGTGATCGTGTCTTTCCTCCTCTGACTGGTTATTCAAAGCAGACCCTGACGTCATCTCCTGGGCCAAAGCTGGTCCAAAGCTGGCGGATGTTTGTGTTGTCACCATGTAGAATGGAGGTCTGTTTAAAAAGTGAGAAATCTGGATCATTATTGCAAGAAAGGAGCTAAATACATGTTTGTTTTTCTGAACACCGTCACAACTAATCTGTGTGGTACATAATTTGTTACTGTGCCACACTAGCTCAGTAGGAAAAGAAATGGGCTTGAAAGTGTGAGGTCACAAGTTCAAATCCCTGCAGAGGTGTACTTTCTTTCTTGCTATTAAGAATGTTCTGCTTTATTTTATTCTAATCAATAAATTCATGCAAAAAGTACCTAAAATCCTTTATTTTGAAATGATTTTTCTGCTATGAAAGTATGAATCAAAATAAAAATAACTGCATGTTTTTACAGTCTTTAGATTCTCAGCAGCAGTACCTTTCTGCGTACTGAGGTCATTCTAATTTGTGTTCAGGACTGTGAAATCTTACTGGATCACTAAGGGCAACTCCTTCAGCACCACCATCACCAAACAGGAGACGGAGCTCACCCCTGAGATGATTGCCAGGTATGTAGAGATGCACTCTCCTCAGAGTTTCAGTAGCTCATCAGGTAAAGCGCGTGCACAGAGTCCTCACTGCAGAGGCCTGGGTTCAATTCCAACCCAGGCCCGACCTCCTCTGGCAGTCAGTGTCAGCCTGCAGGGTCCTGAGTGAGGACAGAGAAAAAATCTGCCCATAAAAGGGGACAAGTCCAAAGATGTGGACTCAGTCCTAAAGGCAGGGCAGGACAGAAGCTTTAGCTTGCATTGCTTCCATGCTGAAAGCGACAGAATGAAAAGAGCGCTTGCACGCTTTTGTTTTTTTTGCATGAAATCATATCATAGAGAGGATTTGGCTAAAAGCAGTATCCAGATGTTGCACTGCCCAAAATTCAAATTGATATTCTGCGTGCTTCTCCGTGCTGATTACATGCACTGTAGATTCGCCCGCCTCAATCATCTCAGCCGCAGATTAAAAATGGCAAAATGATTTGAGAGAAATGTTTTTGTGTTACCTGACTCTTCCTCCCTGCATGTGGTGTGTTCCAGTGGCAACTGGAAAGAGAAGAAATTTAAGCCCTACAACTTTGAGGCCATGGGTGTTGCCCCAGACTGCGGTCACCTACACCCGCTGATGAAGGTGCGAACGCAGTTCCGGCAGATCTTCCTGGAGATGGGGTGAGCAGCTGTGAAACTGGGAGAAACGCACACATGCGCATAATAAAACACCCACTTAACCGTCTGTTTCTTGTAGTTTCACCGAGATGCCGACCAACAACTTCATAGAAAGCTCTTTCTGGAACTTTGACTCCCTCTTCCAGCCCCAGCAGCACCCAGCCAGAGACCAGCACGACACCTTCTTCCTGTCCGGTGAGCCCGAGGTCACCGAGTGGTGGAAATGAGCTGCGAGTTCAATCGAGAATGATTTCTGATTACCTTTCACTCGCTGTTTTTCAGACCCAGCACACGCCCACGAGTTCCCACAGGACTACCTGGAGAGGGTGAAGAAGGTCCACTCTGAGGGAGGCTACGGTTCACAGGGGTGAGGCGTGATCACAAGCTCACTTAACAAGTAACAGTGTCGTTGCTGTCACTGCATCTCATTGCATTTTATCGTCTGTCTTGTAGGTACAAGTATGACTGGAAGATAGAGGAGGCTCAGAAGAACATCCTCCGCACTCACACTACAGCAGTCAGCGCACGCATGCTGTATAAACTGGCACAGCAGGTGAGACTGTAGGGACGCTGCACTTCCCATATAAATCAGAGCTGTCTGGTGATTTGATTTCTTGGTAACACTTCATAATACAGCTCACGACTAAGAGTGTTATTCCCCCGTCAGTAAATGTAATTTCAACATAATGTTTGTTTTCTGAAGTAAAACGTAGAGTATGTTTTAGACAACAAGAGCACAGCGTTTGTCATTAGCCCATGTCTTAAGACCTGGGCTTTAAGCACCCACTGACTTTTTGGACAGTGAACTGGAAACTTGACTGAGAGCCAGGCCTTACGCCTGACCTCACTAATGCTCCTGTGTCTGAATGTGAGTAAGTCCCTCCATAGAAGAGCAGCAGCAGATGGTTTTAGGTGTGGGTTCACATTGTTTTGACGTCGTATGTGTCCAGTCAATAAGTCTAAAACTCTTCTCCCCTTCCTTTTCTCCTCACACTGACAACCAGGAGAAGTTCACCCCTGTCAAGTATTTCTCCATCGACCGCGTGTTTAGGAACGAGACCCTCGATGCCACCCATCTAGCCGAGTTCCACCAGATAGAGGGCGTAGTAGCTGACTATGGACTGACTCTGGGAGACCTCATGGGTGTTCTGCATCAGTTCTTCACCAAACTAGGTGAGGACTGATAGAGGACACTGGACTTGAAAGGCCAAAGTTTGGAAGGGACAAATGCGCTGATAGTTGTTTATAGAAAGCCTGTTAATACTCACTTTTTAAAAAAAATTGTAAACAGACAGTTACAATATCCTATTCTTTTACCAAACGCCTTTTTTTTAGGAATTACCAAACTACGCTTCAAGCCTGCCTACAACCCCTACACAGAGCCCAGCATGGAAGTGTTCAGCTACCATGAAGGTACAGTGCAACTCTGTTTTTATGTAGCGCTATTAGTCTAACTTACACACAACAGAAACTGAGCTTTAAGAAAGCCAAAAGAACGTCCTAGTCATCTCTTTTATAGACATTTCTGATGGTGTATATTAGGGGTGTCAAACATAAGACCCGGGGACCAGAATTGGCCTGTCAAAGACTCCAATCTGGCCCACTGGGGGGCTTTGGAAAATGTGGAGGAGGACATAAATTTTAGACTTTTAACTGTAAGTTTTACAGCTTTCACCAATGATAGAGACCTCCCCCATGGTCATTCATGCGACACATCGCAATCAATAATCGTCTAGTTGATCTTCTTTACGCTAGACTGAGATGTAGTGTTGAAATTGTCCTTGTTGGTCGGCTGTACACAGTGAAAAATTAGTTTGACATCCTTGTTTTTTGTCATTTCTTTCCACGTGTACAGGATTAAAAAAGTGGGTGGAAGTGGGAAACTCAGGAGTGTTCAGACCAGAGATGCTGCTTCCCATGGGCCTCCCTGAGGATGTGTCTGTAATTGCCTGGGGCCTGTCTCTGGAAAGGTGAACGTGCATGAAAAGCAATACGAGTTAATTTGCTTCAAGGAAAACTGAGAGGTCAGCCACGCTAAACACAGCATGAGTCTAAAAGGGAAGGACGTCAGTACGTATCTCCCAAACTATAGTAGATGTTCCATGTAGGGATTAAAGGTGTGTGATTAAGTCTGTGTGTACTCGTAATCACTTCGTGTGTACGCACTGAGCTGACCCACATTGAAGAAATGTAGGTTTGTTTCCTGCAGAGGATTACTCCTGCTTGTACGTGAGTTTAATTTCTATTATCCTGTGAAATTATCTCTTTGCTCACTCCCGCTTTTCTAAAGTGAAGTCGTCCCAAATGAGTCGCGCTGTCGCACACTGTATTCAGCTTGCTGTTTGAATCGAGCGCTAATTGAGTCTTAACTACGACCAACTGTCACAGCTAATAACCGTGGAGTGAGTGAGCTGGGTAATGTTCCATAATCCAGGGCGAGTAATCCTTTACTACTCTGACCTCTGTTGTTTTCGCTCTCGTCTGTTAGACACAACATAGTCGCGTCTCCCAACAGAACAACCGCTCACGCGGGCTTCTCCTCTGTCTCGCAGGCCCACCATGATTAAATACGGCATCAACAACATCAGAGAGCTGGTGGGACACAAGGTGAACCTACAGATGGTCTACGACAGCCCTATATGCCGCCTGGACTCCTGAGTACCGCCCAGCTGTTGTTATTAATGTTATTATTCATTTGGATGGACCCTTTCCTTTTTATCTTTACTGTGTAACACCTCATACCCACGTCTCTCCTCAAAGCCCGGCACCATCGCTGTCCCCTTTATCAAAGCTCGGCCAGTAAAAGCAGTTGGCCTGAAAGCGACTGTAGCACTAAAAGGGACGGGGCTTTTTTCACCACAGCCTTCAGACAGATCTGATTTCAAAGGGCTTTAACACAAAAGAGCAGCATTTTTTTTTTATGAACTCCACACTGCAGCTGGGTGAATGAGGATGAGCCTTGAATTTGTTACAAACTGCCTTTTTTACCACCTTGACCCTGATCTACTACATTCAATCATCTTGTACAGGAAAAATAAAACTGCAACTTTTGGAAGTCAAAATAAAAGCTTTTTCCAGGTATCAGTGCAGTCTGGCTTGTAATTCTTCAAATGAGCGTGTTTTTACTTGTATGCATGCATGAGAAACATACACTGTAAAGGTAATCCTCCCACACATTTCTAAAAGCATTCAGCTTTTCAGTGAGATGCCGATCAGCAGCTGGACGACTGAGTGACGTCTGTGTCTTTACCAGAGAAACAACAAGGTAAAAAGATATTAAAATAAAACAGATCAGGTCGTATCCCAAAAGGTTGATTCTGATTATCTGGACGTAGCGTTTTCAGTGGGAGAAACATTTCGTCACTCATCCAAGTGTCTTCTTCAGTCTCAGCTGACTGCTGGTTTCCAATCTTATAAACAGTACATTTGCACAAGCCCACTGAATGAACAATGGGCTGTGAGGTCAGTTCTTTGGTCATTAATATGCAAATTGCTATGACCATTGATCAAAGACCATGAGTACAATTCAGAGAGAGTTGGGGAATGGCTGCATTCCACATTTTTTTTTCCAAACACCGCGTTTCCGTGGCTTTTAAACCCCAAGACACGCTGCGCTGAAAATCGATCGACCACAAGGATCGGGTCCCCCGACACAAACAGAGTAACATAGTGTACGCTACATCAGGGAAACCAAACAACCTCTAGCGAAGCGGATGGCACAACACAGAAGAGCTACCTCGTCAGGCCAGGACTCTGTCCACTGGCCTGTAGGTGTAAATAGACTGCAATCTTTCAATGATGAGGATGTACACATCGTGGACAGGAGTAACGCTGGTTTGAGCGCGGAGTCAAGGAGGCCATTTACGTGAAAAGGGAAAGACCATCTCTGAATCGAGGAGGGGGCCTAAGGGTACATCTTTCACCATCTTACAACGCTGTGATTGCAGCTGCTCCCCAACTCTCTGTGATCAATGATCTTTGATCAGTGTTGAAGACTAAAGAAATCAGTCATGGTTGAAAACGCTACATCCAGATGAGCAGAATCAACTTTTTGGGATTTACTTACCTGGATGATTGAGCACGCATCAAGACAGATCAGGTTGTAAAACTCTAAATTTCAGTGTCACATAACAGTCCTGATAGCTCTTATGCTGAATAGCGAGCTTTCTGCTCATGCTAATGTTGGTTAGCAAAAACTCACATTTGAAACTGAACTGTACCGCGACCATCAAAGAGATTAGAGTAATATGCGTCACCATTTCAACATGTAGTAATCGCGTTTCTAACAACTACCTATTAAACCCTGAAGTCAGCTGACCCAAACCTTCACCATGCCTCTCAGATGGGCCGAGGGCTTGCTTGACTGGACCAAACCAAAATATAACTACTATATTAAAATGAGAGTATTTAGAGCCACTTTTGGCTGTACACATGCCTTTATTTTTTTAGGGGCTCAAATGTAATTGGACACATTAATCTAATAAAAAGCAGCTCAGTCAGATTAATGTCAGGTGACTTAACTCGGTCACTCCACAACTTACGACTCCTGGGTTGTTTTTCTAGAATATTTTAGGCTTATTTGTTCTGTGAAGCAATGTCCATGCCGTTTACTACAGCATGCATTTCAGAATTCCTCCCCCTCCTTCTATCCTGGTCACATAAACAGTATAATACTAGAGATGCATTGTCAGTGACAGCCATGCATGCCCATGCATCACACTGTCCTAGCAGTGTTTTAGAAAGGGTGTAAAAGACTACAAAGATGGTGCAATGCCCTTTTCACCCCATCTTTCTTTCAGTTTGAAGAATCTGCCCAGGTTTAGATGTTTTACGGCGAAGACTAACACGACCTTTCTGTTCATGAAGCTGATGAAATGTTTAAACTCTCTGTATTTTCCTGCCTCATGGTAAAGTGCTCTTCATTTCTGTATTTTATAATTTACTGTATTTTATAAAAACAGAAATTATCCCGTGATCATCCACCACAGTTCCATGGATAATCCAGGCTTTTATAAGTCGCAGAGCTCACCACTCTTTCTTTCAAATTTTTATTCATTTACTTTTATTATTTTGTAGTTGTTTTGGCCTCCTGTGGAATTTCACAATTTCTTTCTTTCTGAAGTCTGCTGATGTCCTGTTTTGCTTGGACAAAGTTCAGAGAAAGTTCAGTTCTCAGATTAATTTGATGGGTCTTTTACAGTTTTTAGGACAGTTAACCTGTAACCGAGTATTTTTACTGAGTTGTATATAGCACTTCTATTCTATTTTTATCTTATTGCATATTTTATTCTATTTTATTCTACTGTATATAGTATTTTATTTTATTCTATTCTGTACAGTTGTATACTGTATTTATTCTTATTTTATTTTATTCTAATTTTTGCTTCATAACTTTTGCACTGTCCACTTCCTGCTGTGACAAAACAAATTTCCCACGTGTGGGACTAATAAAGGTTATCTTATCTTATCTTATCTTAAATTTCTTAATCATTTCCCATCTGGTTTCTGCTCTGCTAAATTAAGACAAATTTGAATGTCTCTTTTTAAAATGTTCAGGTCTTCGGTTACCTTTGAGCCATAAGCCGCATTGTCCCGTTCTGTGTACAAGACAGCTAAAGGGAATCCACGAGCGCGTGCGACACCTGCGATAAAGCTGCAGGATTAAGCTGCTCTGCGTACGTAAATGTTGAATAGCTGGAACTCCTTTAAGTCTTCCTCTAATCCCCGAGTGTCTTCAAATAACATTTTACTGAAGTGTGTGAGAAGGTCTGGAGGTTGGAAGCAGCTTTGTCAAAGACTCCAGAAACTGATTTTGTGTTCCTTTTTCTTTTTTATGAGTCATACATGAAGCATACCAAAATAACATTAAAATCACCAACAAAGAGACACGTTGCACTGCAAAAAATGCAAATCTGTGAGCAGACTTTACAGCTAATCTGGATTATAATGCTGCAGCAGATGGAGAGTCTTTCATTCTCATGCCCTGGATCATCATATGTCACTCACACTGGACACAATAGCCCCCCTGATACATTTCAGACAGATTTTACTTAAAAAAAACCCAGAAAAAACAACAAAAATACTTTATATCAACATGCTATACCAACATGTCGTGCTTTTTGTACTCATCTAAAATGTATCTCACTGAAGATCAGGCACACAGAGACAATAAGTGCTGATCTTCTCCTCTAAATCACTTCCTCTTTGGATTCCCTGCCTGAGGTTGTCAGCTTTTCTCATTTTGTGACAACAGTCTTAAGCCATGTGGTGTAATACTGACAAATCCTTTAACGTGTTAGAGACAGTTTCATTACTGCTGCTCGCTTCACAGTCACTGAAGGTCTGCTGGTAATGACACGGGATATGAGATGTGCAGTTTGTACATGCTGCGTTCCTCACAGCCATCTCCTTCTGTCAAAGTCATGTGTTATGCACACTCAGGCGTGTAGTCAAGGTCCATGTCACAATCAGAACTCCCCCGGGATTTCCTTGCTTGTTTCTGGGCAGTTGGGGAAACCCGGAGAGCCGTGACTCGGTGGGCTGTGAGAGTGTGGGAAGAATGACGGGATGTAGGGGATGGCGGCCAGCAGCAGCGGACTGGTCTGGGGGCTTTCGTCGCGAGATAGAGGAATGACCACATCGTCCTGGTCCCACACGTGGAAGGCATTGTGAGCGAACGGATGCGCTGAGGGGGGATGGCTGCCCATGCGTTGGGGATCATCCTTGTCTTTGTCTTCATCTCCAGGTGGACCGAGCATACAGTCTAAAGAAGGAAGACAGGGCTTAGCAAAGGAGTATTCACAACAAACTGAAAGCTGTGAAAAAGCAGGCAAATTGACCAAAGGTGATGCATTAATGGTGAAAACTGACAGACAACTGAGGTTTGTGTTAAAAAGAAAGCTTGAATTCCTGAACAGTTTGCCTGAAAGTGATGAACAAGTGGTTCAGTTTAAGCCTTTGTAGTAGTAAAGCTAAACTAAAGCTACCAAGCACTGACTGTCCCCATTTTATTGGCATGTTTATTAACATATAGAGCAAAAATAACAGCTGCTTTGAGTGCAGATGAACCCATTTGGATCACAGTGGTGTTAAAAGTACATGCATCAGTACTCAGTGTATCCTCACTGCTGCTGCATCCCTGTTATTGTACTCTCAGAGAAACAACAGCTGTAATCCAACCATTTCCCCAGAGGTCAGGAGTACCAAACAGAAGATCCAGGTGCCAGAACTGGCCACCAATTTTAGATTTGTAACTGTATTTTCTCTGGTTTTACAGCTTTTACTACTGATGAAGTTCTCCCCTATTGCCATTCATTCTCCACCACAGTAATAAAGATGAATAATTAAAAACACAAAGTTCCTGTTTTTTCACAATCTACTGTTGAAATTTAGTATTTTACACTGGGCTCACAATTTTAAAAAAGGCATTCTGTCAATTAACAAATAAAGTTCAGTTTTATAATTTCAGCACAGTCTGCACAATGAGCTAACAGAACCTTTTCTGTAATTTGACGTATTTGTTTCTTACAATTTAAGCCCAGAGCAGCATTTCTTTATCATGTGGGTAAAAAGTGAGCTGTAAAATTGCACTTCTTTCATTAAAATATCTCAAGCATTAAATGTGTAGTTGAACTTCTTTACACTGACACAAAGGGAAGTTTCACAGGTCCACTTCAGATCAAAATGGGCTGCATACACGGCCCACGGTGTAAAAGGAGTTTGATTTGTCTGCTCTGGGTGACTGGCACGTACCTGCTATGTCAATGGCCAGATCCTTGATGAGGTGTCCAATGATGGCATAGGCAACTCCAACTACTACCAGAGCGGCCATGAGCAGATACAGCACCGCCTTTGGTAAAGGGATGAGCTCCTTCACCGGGGGTTTGTACTGCCGGTACAGAGGGTCGTCTATCGACGCTGAGTAAGGGTAAGCGTGTGCTTCGTGGGTGGAGTTGAAACCGGTGAAATTATAACCATTCATGGTTACAGGAACAGGTGATGACACGTGTGGGCTTTTTCCTCACTTCTTATAACCAAACCATACTCCACACACGAGGGTGATATTTCTTACACGAAGACATTGCGCAAAAATTCTAATAATAAAATCAATTTGCCGTTAATATGAAGTTTCACAAAGAAAATAAAAGAAATATGAAGGGCAAAATGAAAACGAAGTCCTGATAAGTTTGCATCTCACTTCTTTACTTCATCCCTTGTTCTCAGACACCAAATCCATCCAGTCCTTCAGCGGTAAAGAGCGCTCCTGGCTTGGGGTTCTTATGTAAGGTGCGGTGGGTGCTGCTGCCTCCTGCTCTGTCCTTGGTGCTGAAATGAAGCATGCGTCCCGCCGGCAGCTGTAAACTGTCAGGTCCGCCCACTTTAGCCCACTCACCCTCACTCTGCTGGAAACTGTCGGCTCACGGCAGGCTTATGCACCGCTACCGAGAAGTCCCCTGAAAGGAAACTAGTCCTTTCTACCGCGTAGAGATGCTATTTTTGCTCATGTACACAGCTCGGGACGTCCCCGGAGGTGGCAATATCAGTGTGTCTTTCAGTTACACTGAATAAATTGCGGGTTTGTAGACGGGACACGGGGGTGAGCTGAACCTTATTAGCACCTTTGGGTGGACTCAGTGGCGGTCCTAGCCTGTTTGGCGCCCCGGGCGAACACGCCCTCTGGCGCCCCCCCCCCCCCCCCCCCCCCCACACACACACACACACACACGCACACACATACACACACACACGCACACACACACATATATGACCCTATATATGAATAGAGAGAGAGTATGCATAGTATGTAAACGGCTACCAAACAGACATCATAATTCGTCATACAATGAGAACAGGACAAATCAACAATTGACACTGACTAATTAATATTATATTATTGTATATATTGTTTGGAGTTTAGTCTGTTACTATTTTTACCATTTCTTCTTGGAGGAACTGTAACCCACATAATTTCCTTAGGGATTAAGAAAGTATTCTGATTCTTAATGTTTTAGGATACATGACCTGCCATTATCCAATGACACATCTGCTTACCTGTATCTTTTGCTCGTTTCTCCTTGTAGGAGCCATAATTAAATGTATTGAATTTTAATGATCACTGGGTTTTCATTTGTTTGGTTGCTATGGTGATGTGTAACGGGAGTCACATGGGTGCTAGCGGTGACATTAAGAGGGCGTTGTCAGTCTGTCATTCACTGGTTTGATTTTGACAGAGAGCAGGGCTGGGTAGCCGTAGTTTTTGTTGACCGCAGCACAACGAGTTTCCCCTTGTTGCATTAGAGCTGTGATGTTTTAAGAGTTTGAATCGCGAGTCGATCACATTGCTCTGTAAACTTTTCAAGCACTTTAATAAACAAGCAAGCAATTCCACCTCTCGCATTATTGCGTACAGTTGAGAGCGCGTCAGGCAAATAGGCAGGCTCAATCCCCGGCCTCTATAGCGACTGTGGAAGTCGCTAAACTCCTCCTCTTCTTTTCTCTTTTTTTTAAACTTTAAAAACGGGTTGTGTGTGAGACTTTAAATCAACAAAATATAAAATATACATTTTAAATTGTTATTGATCCCTTTACCCCTGGTCCTAAAGTGTATATTTATTTTCTTACTCTTCTTATATTTATTGTTTGTTTACTTGCACTGCTGTAACTGGAGCCTCGTCGTCTCGTCTCTCTATATACTGGACTGTAGCGGAGATGACAATAAAGTTTACTTTGACTTCAGCAGCGAGCAGGCGCACCGAGGGCTCTCGCGCTCACTTTTCGCGTATAGAATTTCGAAAAAACATCGGTGCAAATTATAAGTCTGTATCATGATGTCTGCTGTTTTCGTGTTGTTGGTTTGTTTTTATTTTGTTTTATTTTGCAAGTTGGTTATTAGATGCTGCTCCAGCCACCCAGAGAATCCCCCGCCGCCCCGCCCTCTCCTCCCTGTGCCGCAAGCAGCAGGCGCACCTCGCAAACGGAGGGCGCCCTTACTCCCAGCAAATGGGAGTAAGGGCGCCCTTACTCCCGATCGGTACCTATGCCATCCCCAATATGCGCTGGCATGATGTCGGGGCAGCATGAGTACGAGCAATTTTTTTTTTTTTTTGCTGATGCCCGTGATGCCGCCCCCCACCACGATGCCGCCCTGGGCAACCGCCCGTGTCGCCCGTATCTAAAACCGCTACTGGGTGGACTTGAAGGTAACTATGGGCAAAGACACTTCTTTGCAGCATATCCACTTTCACAGTCTCAAATGATCACAAAAACACATTTTAAAAATGCGTTACGCCTACTGCCATACTGCTGCAGCAGTCACGGTTACTGGTTATGGTCAAAATGTAAATATGTTATGTATTTTTTTTAAATATTAAAAAAATGTTAATTATAATTTTTTTAAAAATATATATTTTCAAGTGTAAAACCCTGCAGACGTTAATAGGAGAAATTAGACTTTTGCATTCTTTTGCATTTCACAATAATGATGATCACTGTTTAAAAAACAAACAAACCCGAGACCTTCTTTTAAAATAAAATAAATGCATAATCATGAAGTCAGAGAGGTATTCTCCGAGCATATGAAAGTTCTTCTTATGTCCAACATCTTGTCCAAACCCAGCTGGCTATTATTTTTGTCAAAGCAGTCAAGGATATAACAAAGATTCACCTTACACTCAGGTTGTGTCATCATTATAGTGATATATTTTATTTTTCCACGTAAAAGTCTGGTTGAAAATGGACTTAAACTCCATAGTAGTCAGTTTTGACAATTTCAGACCCCGTTCCAGGAGTAATATCATACAAGGGGGCAGCATTATTTAAAAGCCTGTTTTTCTTCTTAATTTGATCCTGACTCTGGGGACAAACACTTGTAAAAATACTGTGAGATCAAATGTTTCGTCACCTGCAGAGAGAAGCACGATTACTTCCTTAAATACATTAATATTGATTTTTTTCTTGCAGCAGAGCACGGATCCATGGATTGATGCCTGTGTGCTACAGACCTGCGGCAAAAAACATGCACACCACATGCATGGACACACCTCCAAGATGCACACTTAAGCATTTATTATGCGTTAAAGTTACTGTGCATTAGACAACAATCTAAATCTCAATCTAAGTATGTCTAATTACTGCCAGCTATGCCGAAACTGGACATTTATGGGCACATTTAGTAGATCAGCACTACAAATTGTAAGCCAGGTGTTTCTGGTAACAGCCATTATTTTAGTCCTGGAAATTACTGATACATTCAAAGTACTGATCCCAGCCAATATTTCTGGAAACACATCACAACTTAATGGGGAAAAAGCCACATTTATCTACACTGATACAGACTGGGTAAAGTGTTAGGAAGGAAAGGATGCCAGATCATTGGATGGAAATGAAAATGGTCATCTTACAGAGGGCTGCATTCAAACACACCCTGGAAATCAAAGTGAACAGATGATGTGGCAAGCTAGTGCATTTTGCAAAACATTTCATTGCAGCAACATTGAATGGTACTCTAGTTTGTATGGCCCCTGTGCTGATATGCATGCCTGACAACATCTGGGAATGTTCCTGATGTCATGGGGACTCTCTATCCAGACATCAACATCAGTGTCCTGCTGGAGGTCATTTGTAGCTCTTGCAGTGCTCTTCCTGTTTCTCCTTGCACAAAGGAGCAGATACCAATCCTACTGATGGGTTAAGGACCGCCTGGATGTCCTAGAGTAACTGTGTGTCTCCTGGAATCTCCTCCTTGCTCTTGAGGCTGTGCTGGGAGACTCAGGAAACCTTCTGGAAATGACACGTATTAATGTGCCATTAAAACACCCTCTGGCTATTGCCTAATCAGTAATCATAACTCTAATACCTCAGTTAACAGCATTTGATTGGTATTTAAATTTCTATCTTCAAGCGAGAATAGAAATAGAAATGCTTTACATTGAGAAAATCGTTCACCATAGATGTAGTGATGAGACAAGCAGACATGTTATTAGTAAAGGTGTGTTTGGAGATATTGGGTGTTAACACCCTGATTTACCAAAGTTCACACTGCAAGTGCTTGATATTTCTATGTCAGGGCTGTTAGAGTTCAACCGTCTCACCTAATATACCTAACATACAATGCAAAGTATGGTAGAGCCTGCTGCTATCACATGTAGGATTAAGAAGTCCAAAAAATGTGTAACCTATAAGCCTTTGAGTTAAATTGAAGATGGGCTTTAACCTGCCGTCCAAAAATTGTACTGCTCATACCGACAAACTAATCCGGTATTTGGATGTGGTCAGAGAATTGTCGTGTTTGTCCCTACTAAATGTGTTAAAACTCTGCCATTTGAGTCCCATCATGGCGATGACTCATTTTGACAGAGCTGCCAACTCTCTGGGGTTATAATCCAGATGATTATTTGAGATGAAAAGCCTCCTAATTATCCAAGTATTAGACGGCCATGGCTGCTGCTAATGCCTGGATGAGGAAATATGAGCAGTCCTCTAATTTCCCATAACAAGAGAACCATCATGTCAGCCTCCATCATTCCTGACAGAAAGAACCCTGAAGACAGAGTCCACGCTGGGTACAATTAGTCACATATCCATACCCAAAAGGATGAAAGGCAATTGGATGAGGGAAAAAAAAGCAATTTCCTTATGTAAGCACCATATAAAACATGCCTGGGCATCATGTAAGGCTGGGGATTTGTCAGCTCTTTAATTCCCTCCGCTTCAAAGTGGCAGCGACAGACATGCGATGGAGCTGGAGAGGATGGAGGTCTTTATCTGTACAGTGGCTTGCACAACCCAACATCCCTCATGGCCTTATGGATTAAAAAGAAAAAAGATTATCTGAAGCATTTTGTCCTGGATATGAAGTGAGGTAGACATGGAGAGACAAAACAGTACAGACAAAAGAGCGGATGCCTGTGCACAAGCAGGACCCTGTTGTGTGCTGTTGATATGTCACAGTTGAAGCAAACGTAGTGTAAGGACTATTTATCATTTATTACTATCATTAAAGTGGAGTTAAATTTGTCCGAATCTGTTGAAAATGATTATATTTCTGGACTGATGTGACCCCTTCAGCACATTACTGCTGTTTTTTTGTATCTGTTCCCATGTAGCTTTAACACATAATAATCTCCTAAACATTTCATATGATTGTTGGGTTGTTATCTGTACGTATTAGTGTAGGGCCTACCTTACAATATAAAGCGCCTTGAGGCGACTGTTGTTGTGCTTTGGAACTGTATAAATAAAACTGAATTGAATTGAATCTGCAGAAGACATAACTTATAGACATTACAGTCCTGTTTTATCTTTTGTCAAACACATAAAGAGTATATTAACACAGGGACAGTTACAGAGAAGATACTTAGATTGGGGGATTTAAATAGAAAACTGTTTTATAGTATTGCCTTTACTGTATCACAGCTGATTCTATTCTTGACCAACAGAATCAAGACTCTTTAACCCTCTCAGGCTCAAATTAAGTTTTAGTTGCTAATGCACAACCAAGTCCTGCAGTGGTACTTCTGAGTAAAAAAAACCTCATAAAATATATATGTGGGGTAATCAGGTTGTTAGTGTTTTAACTGTTGCAAATCTGCAATGCCTGCCTTGAGAGGGTTAATGTTAGAATTCACAAAACATAGCTGTGTGTAGTGTAGTGATTTTAACAGACTGTAGTGGTAGACAAAGGAAAAACACCAACCTGCTCGGTGGAAACTTATTGAAAAAACACAAAGCTGGGGATGGGAATAATAGAGGCTCAAGCTGGAGGCTCAGTATACAGTAGCAGATATTTCCCCGTCGCAGAGTTATGCAGGAGGAAAAAAAAAAGAATGGCATTCTTAGATTTTTGTGAGCAGTTTGAAGCCACATGACAGATTGGCAACGTCTCCAGGGTGTGCTCTGCCTCTTGCTAAAAGCCCCCAGCAATCCTAGCTGGATAAGTGGTTAGAAAAAAGAAATGATAGAAGCATTACGGGACTACAAGTGCATTTGATTATGCAACCCTGTGATTAAAATGATGAATAAATAAACCTTGTACCCTGAAGCTCATTACATTTTAAAAGGGTTGCCAGTTTTACAGTGAATCCATAAAGTATTCACAGCACTTCACTTTTCCACATTTTCTCATGTTACAGCCTCATTCCAAAATGGATTCAATTCATTTTTTACCTCAAAATTCAGCACACAGTACCCCAGGCCGGACTGAGGATTGGTGCAGAAATGGTTGTCTTTCTGGAAGGTTCTCATCTCTGCACAGAGCAACACTGGAGCTCAGATAGCGTGACCATCAGGTTCTTGGTCACATTACGGACTAAAGTCCTTCTACCCCGATTGCTCAGATTGGCCGGGTGTCCAGCTCTAGGAAGAGCCCTGAGCTCTTCCATTTACAGATGATAGAGGCCACTGTGCTTATACCCTTATACTCCAGATCTGTGCCTCAGTATATAAAAACAAAAAAATTGTGGCTCTCACTAAACAAATGCAAGTGAACTGCTGTGAATACTTTCTGGATGCACTGTAAGGAAAAGTTCAGGGTCATCTGATCAAGCCCCAACTTTATGAAAAATGAAGGCTTTAAATCTAATCCTAAAACCCTTAAGAGAGGGTGTCTGTCCTCCGAGTCCAAAGTGGGATTTGGTTCCACAGAAGAGGGGCCTGAAAGCTGAAGGCTCTGCCTCCCATTCTACTTTCATGAACCACATTAGGAAACAGTCTGAGGGCAAAGTGTTCTGTTAGGATAATATGGTAGAAATAGATCCAATTCATCAAGAATTTATATTTAAAGAGAATGTTTTTCAATTCAATTCTGGATTAACAGGGAGCAAATGAAATATGGGAGAAATATGGTCTCTCTTTCTAGTCCTTATCTTGCTGCAGTGTTTTGGATTAAGGAACTTATAGAGTGACCTGAAAATGAAGTACACTAGTCCAGCCTTGAAGTGATAAATGCAATAATTAGTTTTTCAGCATCAGCAAACAGTCCTACATATTTGTTTAACATTGTTACGACTGATGCCATGAGGTGTTGTTTATCATGTAAGTCTTGTTATCTGATTATAGTTTTCACTTGTTTATCTTAGTTAGGCAGGTAAATTATTGCAATTAGGTTTGCTTACTTTGATGAGGTAAGTTTGATAAATATTTCAGATAGTTTCCCTTTGTTTGTTGTTTTGGTATGAAGTCCATCCGGAAGTTACATCCAGCTCCATTTTTAGGGTTAATTACAATAGCCTGTTTTATCTGAATTTAGAAGCAGAAAAAGATTTTTATGTCTTTAAGACATTCCTGCAGTTTGATCATTTGCTGTGTATCACCTGGCTTCACTGATAGATAAACCTGCATAGCAATGAAAATGTATTCTATGCCTTCTAATAACACTGCCTAAGGGAAGCGTCTATGTCAATGTAAACCCCACTTGCACAGGCCAGACCCAGACACTGACAGCCACTAACCCTGATAACTGCAGCAAGTCGCCATACAAAAACATGAAATCAAAAGCTGATTAAAACAACCTTTAAGCTTATAATAAACCCTTTCAGTTTTTTCACATAGAGTTGAAATCAGTGAGCTCAAGTGAATTTTACGTTGCATTTCTGCTCACTGAAAAACAGGATCAGGCTAGGAGTCCCGACATATTTGAGTCACACGGGTGCAAAGATCTGCTCCACACATTTTTCTGACTCCACATGTGCTGTGTCATCTGAGAAAGATTAAACTACAACAAAGTGAGACGAGGATTATCAGTGAAATCCGCACCCAACCCGAATAGGGCAGCAACATTCATTTAGATGACGAAAAGGAAAAGACAGCTAGGATTTGAGAGGTGGCATTAAGCTCCTCGTGGGCAGAAGAAAGAATCCTAAAGTCAGCTTAAGCTGAACAACTTTTATTTCCTGTCAGACACACAAATTATTTTCACACTTTATGAAGTCTTGTATGTTGTCTCTTAATCATTTACAAATATAACAATGCCTCATATTTTTCTGCTTTTATTTAGATAAAAAGTCATGAAGTTGTCACCATACAGAAAATGAAAGCAGGGCAAAAAGATGTAGCCGGTCTCATCCAACCTGAACGTCACTTCCTGTACAGACATTTGTTTTTTTTAACGTTTATTTGAGCGCTGATCAACAACTCTGACCTCTCGCAAATCATGCAAAGTTACGATCCATTAGTGTTAGATCCTGTAAAGTGCTACAAGTAATCACAGTATACTGTGTCTGACACACCAATTCAACATTTCAAATGCATGACACTTCACCAGCAAAACAGGCATTTATGATTTGTAGCTTCAGAACGACAGTTTTATCTTTTTAATGCAACATAACGCCAGCGATTCCGGATCTTGACCTTATTTGGAATTATTCAAAATATGTGTTTTTTCAGTAAACAATCAATAAAGTCGCTTCCTGTTGTAAAAATTGTTCTTTAGGGTGTAAAAGAATCTCTTCTGAGGCAATTACGCGCTACAAGAGTCCAAACCTTGACTGACATGTTCAAAACATGACACATTTTTCCCTAAATAACGCACTCACGTATGCTTTTTACAATCAATTACTTCCATAAGGGATCTGAAGCCTGCTCGTGACTTTTAACGGTTTTGATGCGACTTGCATTTCTGACAGCTGTCTTGTTGTTTTGGGAAAACAGAAGAACTATTTGCCCACAGTGAAGGACTGCAATCCAGTGATGGCCCTGCCCAGGATCAGGGCATGGATGTCATGGGTACCTGGAGGAGGAGACAACACAGGGGTTTACTCATGTGGAGGTGGGGACACAGATGGATGCTGCTGGGGATTAATGCGCTCTTACAAAACGACTCACTTAGTGATGAAGCAATTTAGTTAAAATGGACTTTTTTTATTTTTTTTTTGCATAATCTGCTCAGTCATAACCAAACCTCGTAGCGCACTTAAACACACATATTCAGACTGTCAAACAAGCCCTCACCTTCATAGGTGTTGACAGCCTCCAGGTTCATGACATGGCGGATGATGTGATACTCGTCGGCTATCCCGTTTCCTCCCAGCATGTCTCTGGCCTGCCTGGCGATGTCCAGGGCTTTACCACAGCTGTTCCTTTTCAGCATGGATATCATCTCTGGAGACGCTCTGTTAAGGAAGCACCAGATTTGTTAAGCATTGTTTTTCAATGAAGTGTGAGTCTTTAGCAGGAAGAGCTAAAGATCATTTCTGTGTTTGTGTCTTTTTACTGTGCCCAATACCTTCATATGACTACGCTACAGACACCCAAAATGAGACTGAAACTTAGGTAATCAAATATTTATCATTTCGATGACATTCAGGCTCTACTCTTTTAGCTTTCAACCCTTTATTGACTCACGACACTTCTGAGACGTACTGAGGGATTTTTTTCCCCTCGTCACCCTGACAGAAAGAGACCACAGCGACTATTTGGTTTGAAGGATGGGAAGAGGTGCTAAGAGTCTGCCGCATCCCATCTAATGGCCTTTAGTTAGAGGATAGAGGTGCTTTTACTTCTTCTCATCAATAAGTCTGCCCAGCTGCAGACAGGACTGCAGGCCGATGGCGATTTCTGTCAGCATGTCAGCCATTTTCTTCTGCATCAGCTGATTTCTTGCCAATGGTACTCCAAATTGGATTCTGTTGTGGAATAAAAAACCAAAAACAAACAATGTTATTATGAATAATTAATACACTACATTAAGATAAGTAAATTAAATAGAGTTTAAAAACGTGGATTAAAAAAAATGTCATTTGTTCGTCTGACCTGTCGAGCGTGTACTGACGAGCTGCATGGAAACAGAACTCTGCAGCACCCAGAGCACCCCATGCAATGCCGTAACGGGCGTTATTCAAGCAGCCAAAGGGACCCTACAACAACAAACAGTAGTCATGAGTGACAGAAACTATTCAATTAATAAATAATAAGTTAGGGATCGAATAAAACAAAGGGATGAAATAACATTTTCTAAACATGCTACTATACCCACCCCCAGGCCGGATGCTTTAGGCAGCAGATTCTCCTCAGGAACCTCCACCTCGTCCATGAGGATCATCCCGGTGGCCGAGGCTCTCAAGGAGAACTTCCCTTCGATCTTTGGTGTCGAGAGGCCCTTCATGCCACGCTCCAAAATAAAGCCGCGAACCTTCCCGTCGTCGCATTTGGCCCAGACTACGGCTATATCTGCCACTGGGGAGTTGGTGATCCTGAAAGAAAGCAAATGAAACATCATCAAGACACATGAGAACTTTTTTTTTTTTAATAAAGCACACAGAACACCTGTATTTTATAGTATCATACTGTAGCTTTGTGGATGGTTCTTGCCATACGAAATCAACCAGTTTTGCCCAATTACAAAAAAATGTCATGATTTTTTTTTTTCTTTTTTTTGGGGGGGGGGGGGGGGGGGGGGGTGTAAATTTATTGTGTTACAAGATATAAATTGCACATAAAGCTTTACAGAATTAAATTTTAATTTAAGTGCTGAACAAAGATAGGATAGGTATGGCCCTGAAAACAATAAAAATGACCCTAGTAAACTTTAGTATTATACACTACACTGTTACTGTTTTAGCTGTGAAGAGCTCCCCCGTGTGGACATCTAATGACACAACACACTAAGCAGGAAAATTCTTAGCGGTTACAAGAAGTGAAAGAAGATCAAAAAACAAACCCGCCCGCACGCACGCGGTTAAAACCGATTGTACCAAAAGAACAAACAAGTCAAGTCTGTTTATACTTTGCAATTTACAGAGAAAACATTCAGAATATTATGAATACAATCAACATGTCATATATTTACACTTCTTAGAAAAACATGATAAGGCAAAGATGGACACATAGGCATTAATGGGGTGCATCTCTCAAAATAACTTCCAAACACATTATTAATCCTTCAAGCCCTCCTGTCAAAGGGTCAATCATCTGCTTTCTTGCAGCCAGGCCAGCAAACACGTGCACATGGTTGAGAATCTGCACTGCATTTATTCGGTGTTCTTGTGGGATGAGTCAGAGCGCTTGATCGTGTGAGCCCTGACTGAATAAAACTAAGTAATACTGTAAATTATGCACATGTCGAACAAGTAATGTCGGTTTTGGAAAATACTTTTAAACCATATTTTGGGTCAAAGTTACCACCAAACAACTTTTCAGTAGTTTGTATACAATTCTACCAGTGATTTCTATGTGGGAACCACAAAACTGCACACTTTTTCCAGTAATTTAAATATGTGGTGTGGGCTTGTTAACCCAAAATAACTGCCAAACGTATTATTAATATGGCTGCTGAGTGGTTAGATGTGTCCTAGATGGACTGTGACACTGCTTACCATGTCTTGGAGCCAGTCAGAGTGTAGGTGCGACTGGATGGATTGTATTTGGCTCTGGTTTCCATGCCTCCGGGGTCACTCCCATGGTTAGGCTCCGTCAGCCCAAAGCAACCCAGGATCTCTCCACGAGCTGGGGCAGAGGGGATCACACACTCAGTAACACGTATACCTGAGAGCTCATGAAGTCTGCATTGGAGTTTCACAGTTAAAGTGCAATATCTCAGTTATGGTTGATAAAGTATTTTTACGGTTTTCCCTTCTTACCCAACTTGGGGAGGTACTTTTGTTTCTGCTCTTCTGTTCCATAGGCATTAATGGGGTGCATCACCAGAGATGACTGCACGCTCATGGCTGAACGATAGCCGCTGTCCACTCTCTCTACTTCTCTGGCAATCAAACCATAGGCTACGTAGCTTGTCCCAGCACAGCCGTAACCTTAGCATTCAACACAGGAAGAAGAGCAGCAGAGACAGTGCATAAAATGAGAACATATCTGTGTAGATTCTCAGTCATCCAGGTCATGGAAGCTTAAAGAGCTTGGAAAGAAAGCAAAATCCAGTAACTCTCTTTCCAAACACTTTTTATACATACAAAAAATAATGTTAAGTATTATATAAAAAGAGGAAAAAAGTGTAAAAGGCTAAAACGTTTGTTATTGAAACTTCCCAAAAGCAAACATTGCACACAACTTCAGTGTGCACAGGTCCACAGTCCATGCTGTGTCATTAATGTACAAAAAAAGAAAAGAAAAAAAAAAGCCTGTTTTGCAACTGAAGTACGATGAGAGTTTACAGCTTTTCATTAAAACCAACATGTGACTGGACTGACCTTTAATAGTTGGACCCAGGACACCCATCTCTCCCATCTCTGACACGATTTCTCTGTGGAACACTTGAGATAAAAATGACAAAACCAGACATGATGTGCAGTTATGTAGCCAACACTTGTGTAATACAACACTAAATGAGCAATCTAGTTGCATATACATGTGGGCAAATAAAAAGCCCTCTCTCACCTTCGTTTCTGTTCGCCATCAGGATTCGAGGCATGAGTTTCTCTTGACAGTAGGTCCGGAAGGAATCTCTGATCATGATCTCCTCCTCAGTTAACTGACCCTCCAGGTCCAGGGCATCACGCCAGTCGAACTGGACCTTCGCTATCAGGCATTTAGAGAACCAATTTAATACTTAAAGTCTAAAAAAATGGTTCCGGGTTAAAGGTACAATTTACAAATGTTATTCAGAATTTTTTAAAAGTGAACACGTACGTGCTTTAGGCTTCTGCTCTGTCTTCTCTGCATCTGTGAAGGAACAACAACAACAAAAAACCCAACAGAAAAACATTAATACTATGAACTAAGCATTTGTGACTATTTAATATATCCTAATATACGATAAAATATTGTTTTTTTTCCCCTTCTATCAAAACAGCAAATGGAAATGCAAGTGGCATTTCAAGAACACTATCTGAACTGAAGGTATATTTACTTCGGTATCAAATGCAGCTTCAAATTTAAAACCATTGTATTTCTACCTGTGGCTGTCAACTTTAAATGATAAGTCTGAACATCATGCTGATCATAACGACACTGATGGCAGGATGCCACTGTGGGTGAGGAAACCACGTACACCTCAGTGGCGGATTTCACAGTACTAACCGTGTGTGATAGGTGCTGCAGTTCCCTGTGCTCTGGAAGCTGTGATGAGAGCACATCTGTGAGGGTTGACTAAGAGACGACACACAGCGCTTCTCAATGCCATGAAGAAAACGGGTCTAGAAAATAAGAAGACCATTAAGATGCACGATTCTTTATCACTTAGGCTAGTCAGGCTAACTAGTGCTACATTAGGTAATTTCTGTAGCTAAAAGCTAACAGCGCTAGCTCACCACTAACTTGGGAATTAATGTGCTAATTTCCAAATAGATAAAATAAATATGTATTCTGTGTTGAGAATAACTGTTAATACCCCAATGACAGCCGTAAGACGAAGTTTTACCTGCGTCAAGTGGAACAACTTATCCTCGACCTAGCTCTTCTTAGGTTCCCTGGATGACTTTTACATGACTGGACGTAAACACATTCAGTCTACGTCATCACGCAAAGGCCGTGACAAGTGTGGCATAATGCCTCAACCATACGCCTCTGACTGAACAGTACTCCACTATTCCCACATAGAATCAGTCATCTTTCTAATGAAGGTTACACATATAATATCCGAGACCAAAAAGGTAACACTACAACCGCTCGGCTTTTTTGTGGCCATTTATTATCACTGAAAATGACCGACTTTAAATGACTCTTCGGCAGCTGTAGCGCACTCTGATTGGCTCATTAGCGGGGGAGTGGCAGTTTGTGCTCCCGTTTCCCAAAATAAAAGCGTGATCGCTACAAGGAAAGATCCTTATATATCATGTCAACACCCTAATTCCAGAAAGTGGACGCCAGATCATAATTTCGTTTTTCGTTCATTTTTTTTTTTCAATTTTATTTAGATTTTTTTTGTTTTTACAAATGTATTTTACTTTCAATTGATGAATTTTAAAATAGCGCAGTTTAGTAATTGTCTGCTCCCTAATAACATTTCCTTTCAATTCGAATCAGTTTTACTTGAATAATGCCAAATCACAACAACAGTCACCCTTTATAAGGTAAAGAAACTACAATATTAGCAAGCACTTGGTGACAGTGGGAAAGAAAAACTTTCTTTTAACAGAAAGAAACTTCCAGCAGAAGCAGGCAGGGAGGGGCAACTATCTGCCAAAATAGGTTGGAGGTAAGAGGACAACACAGTAGTGAGACTGCACAAGTAATAATAAGATACATTCACTTTAAATGTCTCTTTTGATTTCACGTCACAAGATCTGTTACACCACATATTTACACTTAAATATTGTTCGTTTTATTTGATAGCATCTTAGTTTCTATCAGATTTTTTTAAATCAGTGCCAATGATGATGCATATTGTCAATGCATATGCATGTTCTTTATTGTTTTTATTTATTTATCTTTTTTTACTCTTCAAATAGCTGTTCAGCACTTAGTTTGAAAGTGTTTTATAAATAAAGTTATTATAGGTTATACAGTAATACTTCAGATATTTTTTTGAATCCATAGTGTCTTTGTTACGTCCCTCTGCAGCCCCTAATCATCTCAATGTGTTCAGCTGGTGCTAATTGGCCACACTTAGGCAGGTGTGGATAAAAGCATACCTGAGGCAAGCTTCCCAGGGAGCTCACTTGTCTTTGCCTTGGTGACACCAGCCATTTTAGCCAACCTGCTATGCCATTTTAAGATAAGATATAAAAAAAAAAAAAAAAAAAAAAAAAAAAAAAAAAAAAAATGATGAATACCAGAGTGTAGGTGAGAAGAGGTTTTTTTTTTTTTTTTTTTTTTTTTTTATGTTGCGGCTTTTGAGCCGGGTTGTAACATAAGTGGGGGCTCGTCCGGGAACGACACTAAAAACAATAAAACCCTAACTTTACCTACCTAGTCTTCAGTGGTGTACCAGGCTCGAGGCAACTTTAAACGCAAACTCGAGAGCAGGCAGCAGACCAGAGATTTAGTCTCCTACCAAACTCTGAAGCGTACCCCCACCCAGGATAACCACCAAACAAACTAAAACAACAAAGCAAAACAACAAACAAGTGCTTCGATGGAAGGGCAGCACAGCCACCCAGCTGAAACATACTTACTAAAGGGATGTTGCTCAATCACAGTGAACACCATCACTCACCCACTTTAAAAGTCAAACAAACTGATATTCAGTCTCCACAAAAATGTCCAAACAATCCCCCACTTATGTTACGACCCGGCTCAAAAGCCGCAACATAAAAAAAAAAAAAAAAAAGAAAAAAAGATGAATACCAGAGTGTTAGTGAGAAGAGGTTTTTTTCTTAAAATGGAATAGCAGGTTGGCTAAAATGGCTGGTGCCACCAAGGCAAAGACAAGTGAGCTCCCTGGAAGCTTGCCTCAGGTATGCTTTTATCCGCACCTGACTAGATGTGGCCAATTAGCATCAGCTGAAAACATTGAGGAGATTAGGGGCTGCAGAGGGACGTAACAGTCTCAAACAATAAAGAAATCCGACTTATTAAAAAGAAGCAACATAGCCCAATTCAAAAATCTGTCTTAAAACAGCTCTTGTCATTTCCTTGTCTCTTCCTATGCCACAGTACATTTGATAATGTTATTGTTATTGTTTCATGATATCATGTAAGGGTATTCCCCTTCCACAACGCTTTTGCTTTCCATAGCTAAACTGTATTTCACTCAAAATACTTGAGTGATTTCCTGAAGTAAATTTACACCCGGTTTTTATTTGTGTCATGGATCTTCGTGCATTCTCTGGATCAAGGGGAGCTGTCGTGACTCATACACAGTGCAGAGTCTGAATAGGTAATGTTAAGACTGTAAGTTGAATTATGAATGAATAAATTGCTTTTTATAATTAATGTTGTCTTGGATTTCATCGGCCAATGAAAGTTATGCTATGTCATGCTTTGCTGCGTTCTGGTCCAATGAATATGATTTTTTCGCTGTGAATTGGTAATAATATCCAAACAAATCATCAAGCCCTCGTTAAATATTGAGATGAACCGCATTTGCTGCATTGTTATAGACTGAACAAGCCCTGTATCACTAAAGGTACCAGAAATTAACCCAGTCTCCGGGAACATGAACTCCCGCCTTCGGCATCTGATTGGTTGAATATCCTGTCCATCATAGCATCCCTGATTTTCATTGGTCAGCGCTCTCCTCTGAGAAATCCCCCTTTAAACGTTGGCAGAACGGTCAAGATTTTGGAGCGGACTTATACAAAGCGAGCAAGTTGAGGGAAGCGCAGCACACGGACGTCTGTCAGGGCTGGAAATGCGCTTTAGTGGTCGTATGTGAGCATCTCTGGTCCAGAAGAAACATTCCATAATCATGGAACTGGAAGAGAAATCAAAATACGGTAAATATTTAAAGCCTGAAACGGAGACGCTCACTTCATTTGTCCAAAGTCCTTATCGGCGGTTAATGTAAAACCAAGTTTTATTGCGTTTTTGGAGCGGCGAAAGTAGGTCCACAATGGTCCCAGCAGCTTTGCTTAGCAAAGTACCTTTCCTCATTCTCGACTTTTAATTTTTCCAGTTAGCACTTTCTCTGGCGAAGTGTCGAACCCGTGTATTGTCACAAACTAACGCAATGTAAGCTAGCTTTTACTTCTGAGTCAACGTTTTCAGTTACGGCACGGGAGCCCTGTTCTGCGTTTGTGTTGTGAAAACACAGGATGCCTGAAGTATGCTGCTATATATTGTCAGGGTGCACAATGCCCCAGTTTGTGTTGTGCTTGTCCAGTTGCTGCCACATTCCTCAGACTGCTATGGCAGGCAGCTCAGCTAACCCAGCATGCATATAGAGCACAGCTTATTAAAAAATTCCTCAAACAAGTGAAGAGGGTCTCATTTTGTCCACCGAGTGCATTCATTCTGCTTTGGGCATGCTATCTTTAGTTTCATTTCAAACGCAGACTCCAACTACAGTATCAGTGCTTCTCTGTTTTGGCTGTTGTAGTTCGTAATCAGGTAATGTGGGTGCAATTATGCCCCCACTTATCCCAAAATACCTGTTGAAAATGTGTTTTTATTCTTGCAGATAATAGTGATTGTAGTACAGCTTTCTGCTCAGTGAAATCAGTACAGGGGAAATGGTTTTCTATGAAACGAAGAGTGATTTAAGCTAACAAAAAACAACAAACAAACAAAAAGTTATGCAGCGAGGTGGGTTTTTTTTTTTTTTTTTTCATAAAGTCTGTTTTTGGATCAATAACATGTGCCTTTTGTACAAACTTCCAGTCTCTTCACATGCAGCTTGCAGTTTATGCTGTTATCATCAACATGATCATAGGGAGGAATGAAAAGCGAAGCCAGATACTTCTGCTTGCAGTTCTTAGTGTTTTCCTCCTGCTCTTCCCTGGACACACCCTTTCCCACTTTGCTTGCCACATGATGGCTAATTGATTCAATTTACCTTCCACAGATTGAATACTGTGTATGTATGTATGCCTCTTTGTACAATGTGAGTTTGCTCAGTGTAGTTAGTTGTGAAAGTGAGTAAGAATGCCTACAGCCTCTCGAATTCTTTAATATCTTTCAGTGAATCTTCATACCAGCTAAAAGAAACAACTAAAAAAAGAAGAAGAAAAGAACAATAACCATAATGTTCCATGTGGCAGAAAATTCAGAACACTATAGGATCTCCACCAGTTTTATGCGTTGGAGTAATTTCAGGCTATAATATATGAAGAAACCTCAATGACAGGACCTGAAACAACCATGCAGCCTCGCCCTGGTGCAAGTTAGGCGTAATTACAAGCCATATTTAGTAGTGTAGTTTGAAACCTGATCTCCGTGCCCCCCTGATCTCTCCGTCATGTCATGTTAGACTATGCTGAAACTACATTCAGATTTTTTTTGGAAACATTTCATCCATTCACTATCTTTTCATTTCACTTCGTGTGCTGCATTGACAAAAAAACAAAAACAAAATAGAAATACATCTATTATTGCAGCCTTCTGTTTCCACTGATCATACCCTTGCAGACCAATCTGGGTTATGTGACTCTGCTAACAGGTTTGTGGTTTTGTCAGCTGCTTTGAACTGCGAGAGTGTGAGGCACTAAGAGTGAGTTACTGGGTAAAAACTGAGCTATGGTCTTGTATTTATTCTCCCTGGCAGTGTCTGTGTTTGTAGATCACGTCTTAATCTCACTCAAAGTTCCTGTTATTATCATCACAGGACATTGTGCCAATTTGTGCTTGAGTGTTCATGTCATATAAACAAAATTTTAAACAGCTTCATAGAGTCTTACTGTCGTCAGCTGGTGGTATTTATAATGATGATTTTCCAGATAGGTGTTACAAGCCTAAGTTGAAATTAAATGTTTGGGTTTCACTTTGCATCATATCTGTAGCAGAAATCTCTTCCTTGCATCTGACAGCAGAGAATAGAAGTTGATATGCTCATCAGATGTAGTTAAAGTTGTTGTGCAAGTGCTCATTTTTGATGAGCTTAAAGATTAGCTGCTGTCTGAAAATACTTCAATTTTCAAAAGAAACCCTCCTCTTGCAAAAGTGGAGTCCAAATCTTTGCAACCATTTCCCAAAGGATCCAACAGCTTGCTTGCATTTTTGCGTGTGGTCATTGTGTTGCTTTTTCTGTAATACCGGAAATAGATCTGAACTTGGACTGAAGTTATCCACACCCTCTTTCTGTACTGACAGACATGTGGGACACAGACAGGAAGGGCTGTAACCTTTAGCTTCAGGATTTTAAGCTAGTGCAACCAGCGGTAGCCCTTGGTAACGTTTTATGCAGCCTGAGAGCAAGTCAAGCTATTGTTAACATTTCATCTATTTTTACTTTATGCCAGCTGGAGCCTTTCCTAGCCACCATAGAGGAAGATCTAGGGTACACCCTGGACAGTCTGTCGCTGGGCTAACACAGAGAGAGACAGACAACCATATGCACTCACACCTAAAGGGAGTTTAGATTTACCAATGAATCTAACCAGAGAGAGTACCCAAAGAGAACCTACGTGGGGAGAAAGTGGCAACCCCAAACAACAACTCTAAAGATGGGCAGTGTTTCCAATATTGAAATCAGCATATGTCATCAGATGTAGAACATTTGAAGCCAAAAGCTGCATACACACTGGAATCAGGCAATTGGCCAACTATCATTCACCTTCTGTGGTCTCTGGTCGGGCTACATTTCTTTTTACTACATTACAAACTACATTTTTACCACAGCAGGCAGTTCTGTGTTTGGTTTTATGTTGGAACCTAAAAGAGATTTTTGTCTCCAGCTGGAATTGAACCAGCAACCTTTGCCTTACTTAGCAAATGTGTTAAGCACTACAGCATGGAGTCACACCTGAGCCTGATTCTGCAGTAGGTTTTTACCCGTTAAAAGGGAGTTTTTCCTTCCCACTGTTACTAAGTGCATTCTAATAGGGGGTTGCCTGGTTAATTTGGTGCTATAATAAATAAAATTGAAAGAACTGAATTGTTTCTAAAGAATAAAAGTGTAAAATCTTATTTTAGGAAATGTCCTAAATGAATAGCCAGTATATCAGTCAGCTGATAAACAAAAATATAGCTCCACCTGTGTGTTTTGTGCTGCAAAGGGTCAGAATGTCCTTAGAAAACACTCTGAGAAGCTTTCATGTAACTCCAGGATGTGTGGGAAGGTATCAAGAAAATAAAACAGGGAAGCTCAGGAATGTCGGGACACACTAAAGAGTAAATGCTGCACCTGAATAAAAAAATACTGCTGAGAAGAAACAATGGAAGACATGAGATTTAGCTTCAGTCACAGCAATAATGCAGATTGGACTGTAAACTTCTTTGTGAAGGTTCATTAAAAACCAACATGGCCTTTCATTAGTAAGTTAGAGCGCTTCTACATGTGGGAAATGTTATACTTTTTTATGCTTCCAGTAAATGCTAGTGTGTCTTGCAGCACACTGGAGAGTATTTATCAGATTAAAACTTCAAATAAAAAATGTGCTCGCTTCATTTCCCTCACTGCATCGTCCCACGTGTAGTAGCAGCTGTCTGCAGATGGAGGTCATTTCTAATGAGTTACACATGACTGTTCGACCAGTTCCATCACACTTGATTTTAATACCTCAAATCAGTTTCCAAGGAAAAGAGCTGGATCGGTGTCGCCGAGCCAGTTATTGCAACGCGTTTCTGCTGTTTAGAGAAGTACAGGAAAGGCTTGCAGTGGTAATTCCCTTGTGCAGTAACATTAGCCAAAAAAAAGAAAAAACTGGATGGAAACTTTCTGGTTTCTCTGAGTGTCCGTGGAAAGCATTCGTGGCATTTAGTCTGTCTGTGGACTCTTTGTTAAAATGATGAGTTCGTTTAACACGCTCTGATTGCTTTTGGCTGTCGGAACAAACAGAAGTGGAGACCAAAATCATACAGGCACCAAGAATGAAAGTGGGGAACAAAAAAAAAAAAAAAAAAAATCACTAGCTTGTAAGATTTATTGGGTTTCACTCTGCCCCCAGTGCAGTAGATCCATGGGAAGGAAACATATACTATTTTAGTTTTTACTCAATACTGATGTGTTTAAGCTTAGAAGCTTGTGAGCTGTCACGTCGCTGCAGGTGACCATTTTGCAGCCATAAATATCCCAAACACCTGAATTCAATTAGCAAGAGCATTTACGCAAACCACCCCCAGATGGAGAACTCCTCCTCTGTTTACTGCAAACGCATGTTCCTGATCACATACACAAATGAACTTTAATCTCCTCCTACTCTTTCACACACCCACACGTTCTTTTACTTCCAGCCTCTCTGTAGATGAGTTAAAGTTGCCTGCAACTTTACGTGGAAACAAGAGGGGAAAAGCAGGCCGACAGAAGTCATGTTTGGAAGTGCTGGGGAGGTACTGTAGGGGGAGATCAAGGGGGAGCACAGGTTGGAAAGAGGCTGGGTTTTTTTCGGGATAAACAGAGAGGTGTGTGGGGATGGGAAATAGGTTGGGTGGAGCATTGGTTGTTGTGCGGCTATTCAGGAACAGGTTGAACTGGTTTCCTGCCAAACCATACTTGCTTCTCCCCTTATTCAGTCATTTGTGGCAGCAGATAGGAAAGGTGGATGAAGTGAACCAGATAAAGAAGCTGTGAAAAGAAGGAGAAAGAATTTTTTTGCCCAGGAAGGAATTTCAACATGCCTGAGGGTGGAGAATATTATGGAAAGAACGGTACTGACTTGTTTATCTTTACTTTTGCCTCAACTAGCCACTCTTTAAAAAAAAAAAATGAATCTAAGGCACGCTGGTGATCACTGGGTAATCTTTAGATTGGCTGTTTACCTTTCTTGTATAGTGCATAAGTGCTCACACCTGAAAGTGCAGCGACAGTATCAGCGGCAGCCTTGAGACTAGGGGTGTGTTTGTGCATGTTTGTGTGCCACTGCCGGCAGTGAATGTGTGTGCACACCGATACAGGTGTGTGAGGTCACGCAAGTCTCTTATCAGTGTTTTCTCCTGCACTATTGGTACAAGGTTGAATATAGATAACCACCAGAGGTGCAGATCTCTTTCTTGGACTTAATCTGTGTATTTATACCAAAGAACAGAACAAAGTTAAAAACTAAACCTGTTTGAAATATGTTAGAAGTTAGATACCAGAACACATACGAAATACAACATCTACGCTCACTATAACAGGAAGTGGTGACTTCTTCAAAAGGCTGTAAATGCTTGTTGCAACATAACCCCACTGACCACATTCATAAGTCACATACTTCAGAGTCACCACAGCTGTTGTGTTTGTCTATACTTCAAGACTCCATATGCTACACATTATTAATCTGTATGTCTGGGCACTGTTATGATGTAGGCCTGAAGCTGGTGGAGATGTCTTTTTGTCTCATAATTGTCACAGTAATGGCAACAGCAAACAGTCCCTCCCAATGCAAGCTAATAGCATTTAAGTTTTCATTAAGCATGAGCCAAACTGCCCTCCTTCGACAAATGTTGTTTTTATACCGCAGGCTGATTATTCACTGCACTGAAATGCTGACCTTTTTTTTTTTTTTTTTTTTTTTTTTTTAAAAACTCTTTAGTCAAAGCAAAGCTATGGACCCACTGATCAGGTCAGCAACATAACAATGGGAGGTGAGAGTGTTGACGTTGCCTCCTTCAGCACTGTTTCGCAGATAGTTCTTTGTAATCTCATAGAAAGGTGATATGCCTGGCTGTAAAAGACCAACTGCCTTTTGTTTGTGAGTGTAAGACAAGAAAGAGAGCTGGCTGAAAGGATGAGTTAAAGCTCAAAAGTTGAGCCGCTACACCGAAAACCATAGACAGTATAAACGATGGGTATGAAATGTGAAGCTAGTGTGCTGCTACATTAAAACTGTGGTTGCAAAAGACATTTCCAGTTCTATAGAAGTGTCTGGGAAAAGAGCCCAGACCGCTGCAAACACTTTCCAATTGAGCTTTTGTAAATCTTTCTTATTTTAAGTGTAAGATAGAAGGATTTGCCAGGATATCCCCACTGAAGCACCAAGTCTCACTGTCAGGTTTGGGGTGCTTCTTGTTACAATTTAGCTTTAAAAGTATAATTTGGATTAAAGAGTTTGTGGATTAACCATTAGAGAATTTGGACTGGAACTGGAAAGTGAAATTTGCTTAGATAGCAGACACACTACTGACAGATAACCTGCAGCAAGCTCAAGTGTTTGCTTGAACCTGCAACTTCAGCTGAAAGAACAGAAAACATAGTCCTTATTATAAGAGACAGCATGTTGTAATCTAACCATATTTAGACAAAAGTTTGCTCATTTTATGAACTGGGAAGATGTGTTTGTCTACTGATGAGCATGATAGCTTTGTTTTGACATAGAGGTGTATTAAAATAACAATACTAGCTCCGCTGGTGGCTTTTCACATGGGATGTTTGCTCCTGCTTTATTATGAGTTTTACAAGAGCTCCTGGTTAGTCAGCAGGGAGGAATTTGATGAGTTTCTGGGCGTGTCTGGCCTTCAGGGAAAGTCATCTGTGACAAGAATGGGAGGAAGACTCTGGTGCACTGCTCCATGGCCTTGATCCAGCTCTGGTTTTAACATAAATTAATGAGCAGCTATTGTAAAGATGTTTACTTAACCCTTTAAAGCCCAGCGTATCGTATTTGACACATGTGTTTTGTGAGGTTTTTGTTTTGTGTGAAATCATCAGCGTGACTTTTTTTTTTTTTTTTTAACCCTCAAAAATCATGTAAATTACATGACATTTTTAATGACTAAATTGCAATAAAATTGCTTATGTAGCAAGTGTGATACAAATTAAAAGTCATGTATGCAGATTAAAATTTGATATATTCTTATATTTTGTCTAAAGGTTCAAAAAACACTCCATTATTCAAGTCAAAATTCAAGATTTTTGGCAGTTATTTCATGGTTCAGGTTTTAAAGGGTTAAACCTCTCAGCAAGCCATGCTTTCAGTTGCCACAATGCTAAGAACTCATTGATTGATCAATGCACTTCTCCCCTTTCATGCAGGTGAGCCCAGGAAGCATGACCCGAGCTTCAGGGGCCCAATCCAGAACAGGTGAGACAGATGTGGTTTACCCCTGGCTGTTACACTGTGCTGTGATGACTCCGTTAACCATTTGAACTCTCTCCACTGTAGGGGCTGCACAGACATTGTTTGCTGCATTCTGTTCATTATTGCCATACTTGGTTACATTGCAGTGGGAATACTCGGTAAGGAGACGACACAGAAGCACAAATATCCAAACTGAAAGCAAGTTTCATAACCTTTATATCTCTCTTTTTTTCCTCCTTTTCTAACCCAGCCTGGTCCCAGGGTGACCCAAGAAAGGTGATATACCCCACAGACAGCCGAGGCCAGTTCTGTGGGCAGGCTGGCACTCCACTCGAGTGAGTTGCTTTCCAAAGTATAGATAAAACTGTCTCTGCTGCACTATTTTTCTTAATTTGAGTGTGATCTTTAGGGTATTTTGAAAGTTTGAAAAGGGTGGAGTGCCCACTACGGGCCGGGGATGAGTTCCTGCCCCAAGTGGAGGAGTTTAAGTATCTCGGGGTCTTGTTCACGAGTGATGGGAGAAGGGAGCGGGAGATCGACAGATG